>NW_024080720.1:1098220-1107842 GCF_003009895.1 Hyaena hyaena | reverse complement strand
GGGTAGCCAGCTTCTATTTTAAAGGTAAAGTCAACAGGAATACCTGATGCACTTGTTGTGGGGAGTGAGAAAAATAGAGGACTCAAGGGCAATTCCAAGCTTTTAGCTTTAATAACTGGAAGGATAACAAGTATGTATATATACCCCCCAATCCCAAATTTTTTCCCAAATGATTTCAAACATCTTTCAAGACAAAGACACCCCATTTATCACTCCCTGTCCAATAATGATGATCTTAAGGAGTAGTATCTTTTGATAGAGCACTTACTATATGGCCAGGCACTTTCTATGCATTAGTGCATTTAATCCTACCTACACTCTGTGAGTTAGACCCTGTTATTTAGTTCCATTTCCTTCATGAGGATACTGAGATTCAGGAAAGTTAAACAAGCTGTCAAGTTCACAAAGCTGTTAAGTGACAAAGTCGGGATTTAACCCCTAGGTCAGGCACGGGCTAGAGCCTTTGACATATGTGGTCTTACTTCACCTCTACAACAGTCTTAGGAAGTAGATATTCATGTTCCCATTTTCAAATAGAAGTCAACAGAAATACCTATCCAAGCCCTACTTCCCTTATTCAGAAATCTTTGTGCTCCAGGAAAATATGATAGGACAGGTGACATCTAGCCACCTGCCCCAATAATGGCTTGAGTAGAACAACTGAGTAAATTGGGGGAGATATAAAGAGGCAAAAGACACAGTCTCCTCTGTTAGGGGGTGTGACTCTCCTGAGAAAATGATCAGTTACCCAAGGCCAGTCAAACGCCACTGGGTCTCAGTCTGCGCCTGCCTTCAGCAGGCAGCCCACCCAGTGCATGGAGGGCCTGCTCCATGCCACACTCTGTGCTAGGCTTTGAGAAGAGAAAGATGGACAGGAAGACGCTCCTACATAATCTAAGGGCAGTTAAGAATTTTGGAGGCATACGCATTTCTGTAAATGATGTGCAAAACTTATTTAAATGCATCGTAACTGCCACTGCACTGAGTGTCTATTCCCAGTTCTTTCCCTTAAATGTTAAAGACTAAAGACAGCACTTACCATCTGCTATAGCTTGAGATCTGCTCCTTCCCCCAAGGTCTCCTGATACGGCAAGGCCTGGTTGGCAGCTTCACCTGACACAGCTCACCAGCAACATCTAGAAGCAGTCAGAACATCTGCTGGCCTTTTCTCTGCAACATGCAGCTGCTGGAGACTTGTAAACCTTGCCTCTCAGGTCACTTCAGGTTATGGACAGCCAGGAACTCAGATCCAGGAGCACTTAGTTCAGTTCTCATCTAGTTTGGGCCCTTGGACTCCTGGTTATTTATCCAGTAAATGTTTGCTGAGCACCTAAGTGCCAAGCATGGCTATAAATAATACCATGGTAAACAAGCGAGTTGCAGAAACTTGCCCCATGGAAAAAAACATCAAGAAGGGAAACAAACTTAGGATATGTTCACTGGATATTGGGAAGATGTACAGAGTATTTCAGAAACATGTAACTCGTAGATCTAAACCAATGTGGGGTATCCTGGAATGAGTCATCTTTAAGTTAAGAAATGAATCAGGCATTAGCTCAGTGAAGGCAGGGACTGGTGAATCATTCCAGGCAGAGGGAAAGCATGAGGAAAGCAGAGCATGTCAGTTTTGAAGAAAGAACTGTAGAACAATGGAGAGAGTGAGATAAAATAAAGCAAAGACATCAGATCATATAAGGCCTGGTTACTATAAGTTCTTTTAATCTCCTGAAGGCAGTGGGGAGCCATTAAAGGGTTTAAGCAAATGAGTGGCTTCATTAGATTTACAATGTTGAAAGATCATTCTGGGGGCATCTGGGTGGCTCAGTCGGTTAAGCGTCCAACTTTGGCTAAAGTCATGATCGCATGGTTCGTGGGTTCGAGCCCTGCATCCAGCTCTGTGCTGACAGCCAGTTCAGAGCCTGGAGCCTTCTTCGGATTCTGTAACTCCCTCTCTCTCTGACCCTCCCTTGCTCATGCTGTCTCTCTCTCTCTCAGGAAAAAAAAAAATCATTCTGTCGGCTGTGAGGAGAATGATGGAGGGATAAC
Organism: Hyaena hyaena; assembly: GCF_003009895.1. Classification (NCBI taxonomy): domain Eukaryota; kingdom Metazoa; phylum Chordata; class Mammalia; order Carnivora; family Hyaenidae; genus Hyaena; species Hyaena hyaena. The sequence goes on along the minus strand of NW_024080720.1, from coordinate 1,105,796 downwards.
AAGAGAACAATGAGGAGATGAGTTCAGCCTGTTGCGGTGGTCCAGGTCAGAGAGAATGGGGCCTGAGGCCATAATGGTGGCAATGGAAATGAAGAGGATGGGGTCTAGGTATGCTTTTGGAAGATGCAACAAAATGTGGTGAGACTAAAGGATGTGGGTGAGAGGAAAGATAGAATTGAGGCTGATTCTACCTTTTGGGAATGATGGTGTCATTTATGGGATGGGGAAAGACAGAAGAGGGATAAGTGTGTTGAGTACGGATGATGAATTCATTTCTAGACATTCTGAATCTGAGATGCTACAAGATATTTAAGAGAATATATGTGTCCAGAAAGGAAACCCAGCCAGCACCCTATATTGTGTGGTTATTTGTTGTGACTCTTATAAAGATGGCATAGCCAGAAAAGAAAAACTTCCATCCTGTGAGTCCTGCCTGCTACATGCTGCTGCTGTTGCAAATAAAACCATACAAATATGGGGCGCCTGGGTGGCTCAGTCAGTTAAGCGCCCAACTTCGGCTCAGGTCATGATCTCATGGTTCGTGGTTTTAAGCTCCGCGTCGAGCCTGGAGCCTGCTTCAGATTCTGTGTCTTCCCCTCTCTCTGCCCCTACCCCACTCATGCTCTGTCTTTCTCTGCCTCTCAAAAATGAATAAACATTAAATTAAAAAAAAAAAAGATTAATAGATACCTTAAATATTCAGTGGTTAAATATCTGGTGGTGTTTCAGCATGCACTGTGTAGCACCTTGAACAGATCCCTGGCTGCCCTCCCCACAAATCTAGGCTTAAGTCATTCTATTATGCGCACCTTACCTTCTATACTGCCCCTTACTACTCCCACTGTCCTCCTCAAACACTACTTTCTACATGTCAATTTATCTGCTCCCTTTACTTACAGCTTAGAACCCAAACAACATAACCTTGAACTGAAAGTCTTCCACCATCTGACTTCTGGTGTGAGAAGTCAGGAGACAAGCCTAAGGAAAAGTAGGAGCTGGAGACCATTGAGGATCTTCCCAGCATCTGACAAGGTGTAGAAAGCAAAACACTAAACAAGGAAAAGCATGAAGGGAGAGAGAGAGAGGTGCAAGAGATCTGACCAAAGAATTAACAACTCCTGATGAATCTTTCCAAAGCTAAAGTTCACTTAGGAGGTCAGGACCAGGGTTGAGCCCTGCAGGACATGGAGCAAAGACTGGAAAACAACCAGAGAAGATAATGGGAGGAAGAGTGGCTCAGGAGAGGGCTCATGATAGAGAGCGTACGGCCACACCACACAACAACATATGCTTAAAATGCTGTGTGAGTGGAAGGATGCAGCTTGGTAGTGCATAAAAACACTTCAGTAATGGTATTGATTTAGGTCCACAACTTCTAATTAGGAGATAAAAGGAAAAGCAAGAGCATAAGGTAATTCTTTTGTGTGCCCACATCACATAATACATTCTGGTTTGAGAGGGGAGAAAAGGAAAACTAGTGGTTCAGAATGCATAGTAAGATCTTGTTTGTGTTTGCACACAAAATTTAAAGTCTGGCAGGATATACCCTAAACTGTCAGCAACAGTCCTCTCTGAGAGGTGGGATCATAATGAGATTCCATTTTCTCTGTAATGCTTTTGTTTTTATGATTCTATACCAGGTCAGTTGTTGGCCGGTATGCACAAGTACAGTGGTGTGGATTGCTAAAATGAAATACTTCTGATTGGTCGGAAAAAGCTACTCTCACAATCCCCACTCCCCCACACAAAGAACTTTCCACAATCTATCCATGACCCAGCAGGTGAAGGGTTAACACCACATACTGCTGGGAGCTGCCAGGTCCCCTCAAAGGCCAGTGTCCATTCTGATTGGTCAGTTTACAGGCTGAGCAAATTGTTAATTTTAAAATATCACTGTTTGCCCAAAAAATACTCATTTTTTTAAAGCATGGTATTGGTTCCAATCAGAATTGTATACTAACTATCATGCTGGAAGGATTTTAGAACACTGGTTTGCAGTTTTTATTGTGGTCACAACTCACATGTCAGATGACATCTATATAAAGGACTCGCTTTTATAGGCTTACCCAAATTCTAAAAATAATTTTAAAATTCTTAAAGCAAAATGTCCTGGGGCACCTGGGTGGCTCAGTCGGTTGAGCATCCAACTCCTGATTTCAGCTCAGGTCATGATCCCAGGTTCATGGGATTGAGCCCTGTATCGGACTCTACACTGAGCGTGGAGCCTGCTTAAGATTCTCTCCCTCCAACCCGACCTCTCTCTCTGTCTGCCTCTCCCCACCACATGTACACACATGCACTTTCTCTTTCTCTCTAATAAAAAAATTAAATGGGGCTCCTGGGTGGCTCAGTTGGTTAAGCATCTGACTTCAGCGCATGTCATGATTTCATGGTTCACAAGTTCAAGCCCTGCATCGGGCTCTGTGCTCACAGCACAGAGCTCAGAGCCTGCTTCGGATTCTGTGTCTCCCTCTCTCTCTGCTCCTCCCCTGCTCATGTTCTGTATCTCTTTCTTTCAGAAAAAAAATTAATAATAAAAACTAAAAATTAAAAAAAAAAATTGTCCCAGAGAGACTTTGTTTCTTATTTGCACTTCACCCAGATGTAGCTGCCAAAATGAGAGTCCCAACCAGGCATCTCTGCTTGACACTGTCACAGCCCCAATGTGGTTGTTCCTTCCTGAAGACCTGTGTCAGCTTCCTTTTTCCCATTCACTTTATACATGGCCTCTATTCCTTAATATTTCTTATTATTATGTTCTGTCACCCTGACTGCTTTGTAAGCACTTTGAAGACATATAATTTGGCCATTTTTTTGTCCTCGCTCTACCTAGCCTACTGCCTGGTTTGCAGAGACTTTCAAGGATATTTATTGTTATTGATACTGAAATGTGTTATTTGCAAAGTGATCCTCTTCCCTGGTTACTGCCAGAACTGTCCCCGCAGGGTTAGGACGGTGGAGGATACAAATCCTGCCGTCAGAGGCTTAAACAGGACCAGGGGTGGGAAATGCTCCCTCATCCAAAGGAGGAGAAATCATTTGTCTGCCTGTCCCAATGGGCACTGCTTTTAGAGTCTTCTCTTATCTTTAATATCCCTTTCTACTCATCCCCCCATCTAGTAACAAACATCACTCCCTTCTCTCTGAGAACAGTGGTTACAGGACAAAAGTTCCTTACCTGTCCACGCTGGACATTAGGAGTCACTGCTTTTATCAGCATCCCTGTGTTAGAAGGTCAACTTGCCATAAGCCAGATGAAGATTTTCAGCACCTGGCTGATCAGCCCGTGTATGGTTAATAAGGGTAATCCATGCAGGTATAATAGGCAAATCCCCAAATTCAGTGGTTTAACATAATGAGAACTTATTTCTCACTCACACAGAGGCCCAGTGGGAGTGTTTCTGGTCAGTGGGCAACTTCATTCCATGCAGTGACTCAGGGGCCTGGACTCTTTCCATCTCATAATTCTACCTCCCCAAGGGCTTTGACATTACCTGCACTCAGCAAAGAAAGAAGGAGGAATGGAAAAGGCACCTACTTCTGCAAAGACCCTGACCCAGTAGTCGCTCTGCTCATGTTCCCTTAGTAAGGGCTCATCCAGTGACCACATGTTGATGCAAGGGGAGCTGGGCTGTTGTAGTTCCTGGTCCCAGGAGCAACTCCATGCTGTCAAAAGGGGATCAGAGGGTCTTGATAAATAGCTAGCCATCTGCCATAACAAATGAATTTCAAAGGCTTAGAAGAGCAACCAATGAGGCTCTTAAGAAAAATCATCTCCGAATGGAGGCAAAGGAAGCATTTTCGGGCTTATTCCAAGTCCCTTAAGAACACTCCTGTTACTTGCACAGGATGGGAACTTTCATGGTAATGGGGGGAGGTTCTGAACTGGGAGGGGATTATGCAAGGTGACACCCATATAAACCTTCAAGCTAGGCTTGTAGCATTGTATGACCTGCTTCAGTAAAACATGTGGGCATCAGGAAGTCAAAAAACATCCTGCAATTCTTTGAACCAAACTGGTCTCCATCTGGAGTTACCACTGCCCACAAGAGCACCCCCAGACTGCCATCACCCTCATTTCCAGTCCTTGAGGCGAGACTCAAGCCCGCGAAGGAAACCTGAAGTAAACTCACAGAATATGCATCTAATAAAGCTATTTCTTTCAAAAATATAAGCAACTGCTACTGGTCCATAATGAACATTTTTATTTTTAAAGTATTTTCTTTCATAGGAAAGAAATGTAATTCATTCTTTTCCCCAAAATAATAAAGAAAATTGCTACTGAGAACAGTTTGGCATTTGAAACCTAGTGGGAGATTTCTCCAGCAGATGGTTTTGTGGCAAAAAGCTTTTAAGAATTTCTGACTGCTAGCGAAAAATATATAAGAGAAAGAAAGGGAGAGAGGGAAGGAGAGAGAGAGAGGGAGAGATTGATTTGATGTGATCAAGAAAAGATGTACCCAAAGAAAGCAATCCTTATTCGAGTTCTGATGACTCAAATGATCCATAGACTAGGTTGTAGAGTCCAAAAGCTGCCTGTGCTTCAGAATAGCATGGAAAGCTTGTTTAAAATAACCATGGAATCGGAATATCTGTGGGTGGTGACCAGACATGCATATTTTTTTAAGCTCCATAGATGATTCTGTTGAAAACCAGTGGCCCAGTCATTTTTAAAAATTCCGATGGTGGCAATGCAAACTAGTAGGCAGTATTATTAGCTTAGCAAAGATCCTGCCCGCTTGGCCACTTGGCTGTCATTTGCTGCACGTGCACATCCACCTGCAGCAGGCTTTTCATCAGGTCCCTCATCTTACCACACAAAGCACTTGGATGATATTCTTAAGAACCCCATGGGCCAAGATACCAAAGAATTTAATTATTTCATTTGGAAGCAAAGGAGACAGATTTCACAGCCAATCTACCCAGCAATATCTGCAGAGAATCAGAGCTATGTCACAGTCAATGGCTCTACCAAATACCATTGGCCACAGCCTCTGGGAAGGCAGAGGTTGGGGGATGGGGGGTGGTATCCTGGGAGGCTTGGGTGGATCACCTTTCACTCACACACAGCTGCCTGCTAGCTGAAGGCCTGGGACAAGTCCCTCCAACCCATCTTTCTTTTTTGTAAAATCATAACTGAAAATTCTGACCCCATAGTGCTGTGGGCTACAGAGGGGTAAAAGGTGAGAAAAGCACCTGGAAAAGAACATGTGAAAGAAAAGGAACTCAATCAGTGGTACTTTCCTTACATTTCTTTCAACCTCCTTCTTCCTGGAAAAGGGAGAACCAATTGAGAAGGCGGACAGAAGACATTCATGTTTTCCCAGTACTCCATGAGTTGTCTCCAGAAGGGTTATCCAGGATGGAATTTGGAGAGAGGTGTCGATCGCTATTATTCTTTATGGAAGGTGGCTACCATTGACTAGACTCTTACTTCTAACCCCTGGTGTCACCTCAACCAGAAAGCATCTCTTGGTAGCTGAGGCCATGGTTGGAAATGCCAAGTATGGTTTTTGCAGCTTTAACTTGCATATGGGCATGATCTCTTTGAGTCCCACATGATCAAATACTAAATTATATGGGATTCAAATGAATCATATAGGCAGTCATAAAACACCAGACTCTAAATATTATTTACCCAGCATCAAGCAGATGTTTGTTTCCAAGCTACAATCCCCTCTAATTGGCTGACATTGTGCTGCATAAACACCAGTACAAGCTTATGTTCTCTAATGAATGACAAATGCCTAGAAGAATCCTTTGTGAATTGGCAGCCTCCCCCTCCAGCATGCAAATTACGTGGAAATTCCATCAGCACATGCAGATAAGCTGATCTGCATGATTGGCAGACTAGTGGATAAACACACCCATGGACTCATTGTCCAAGTTCAATTTGGTTGGTTCATCTCTGTTTGTAGCCATCATTTGTTAATTTATTTATCCAGCCAAAATTTATTGAACAGCCATTCCACAATAGGCACTGTCCTGGGCTATAGGTATAACATAGATGACTAAAAATATGGTCTCTCACTTCAAGTAGTCCACAATGAAAGAAAGGAGACACAACTGGTAAAGACATAAAAATCACAATGTGAGAGGTGCAAAAATAGAATGTAGGCAAGCATCTGTGGTCATAGAGAGGGAATAAATCAACTCTACCTATAGGGGTTGGTGACAGCTTTCCAGATTTTCAAGGCAAAACTCAGAAGATTTTAGAGTCAGCTAGACAGACAAAGCATAGAAAGGGAAGCCCCAATAAAAAGAAGAGCAAGGACACATGACAAAATATGTCAGGTTCTGGGAACTGACAACAGTTTGAACTTGCTGGAGCATGCAGTGCATGCAACTGTCTGCTGTTTTAGCTTCTTAAAAATGCATGCAAACTACACAGCCCCTTCAAAGAGTAACATGGCTGAATCTCTTGAAATATAAAATGTGCTGCAAAAGATGGGAAGGGGGGGGAATGATCCTCTATAATGGAGTAGTTAAACAACATACATCCACAGAAAGAGATACTATGCAAACTAAATACCATGTAAAAAGGCACGGGTATGTGCTCTGTACACTTATATGAGAAGATTTACAGTTATGGGAAGATCTCCAGAATATACTGTCAACTGAGAAAATCATAAGATAAAAAAGTATATAGATAGAATGCTACCTTTTGTGTCAGAGAGAAGACAAAATAGGAATACCTATTCTTCTCTATTCATAAAGAAACTCCGGAAGGATATACAAGACACCAGTACCTACAGGGGTTGGGGAGGGCAGAACAGATTAGAAAACAGGGGGTGAGATTCTGCAACGTACACCTTGTATATCTTTTATTTTCAAATCACAGAAATGCATAATCTATTAAAAAGTACAACCAAATTTTAAAATGTATCTGCCTGGTGGCCTGGCAATACCACTCTGTATCAATCACCCACGTGCATAAGGATATTTGTTGTAGTACTTTTTTGGTGGGGGGAAAGAAAGAAGAAGAAATGGAAACAAAAATGTCCATTGAGAAAATGATGAAATAAAAAAGTATGTTCACACTTTGGAATACTATGCAGCAGTGAAATCTATGAAGTAGATCTGTCTACTGACATGGACAAATCCAAGACTCCCAGAAGGATGGAATGCCATTACTGTAACACACACACACACCTACACACGCACACACACACACATACATGCACGTATACCTCAAGTAACGCTGTGCTATCTAAACGGAAATAATTCACACCAAACTGGTAACAGTGCTTACACCCAGACATGGTCTAGAGCACTAGTCAGTGATCCTTTATAAAGAGCCAGATGGTTAATATTTTAGGTTTTTCAGGACTTAAAAGGTCTCTGCTGTAGCTAATCACAAATATGTCAAATGCAACCACAGACAATCTATAAATGAATAAACTGTATTCCAATAAAACTTTGTTTCAAAACCAGAGAGAGGGGCGCCTGGGTGGCTTAGTTGGTTAAGCGTCCAACTTTCGCTTAGGTCATGATCTCGCGGTTCGTGGGTTCGAGCCCCGCGTCGGGCTCTGTGCTGACTGCCAGCTCAGAGCCTGGAGCCTGTTTCAGTCTGTGA
>NW_024080720.1:941674-1098166 GCF_003009895.1 Hyaena hyaena | reverse complement strand
AAAAAAAAAAAAAAAAAAAAAAAAAAAAAAAAAAAAAAAAAAAAAAAAAAACAAAACCAGAGAGAGAGCCAGATTGGGTCTGCGGGCCATAGTCTGCCAGTTCCCAGTTTAAAGAACCAAGGTAGGAGATGTTGGTTAAAGACTCCTAAAACGTTTAATTTTTTTTGCAAGGAGATTGAAGGTATCTCTTACTTATCTAAAGTTAATTAAAACAACATGGGTACATCAGTCTGCTGGGACTCCATAACAAAATACCATAGACTGGGTGGCTTAAGCAACAAACATGTATTTTCTACTGGTTCTGGAGGTTAGAAGTCCAAGATCAAGGTGCCAGGATTAGTTTCTAGTGAAGACATTCTTCCTGGCTTGCAGACTGCCACCCTGTTGCTATGTCTTCACATGCTTTTCCTCTGTGCTCATGGAGGGATAAAGAGAAAGAGCACTCTGGTGTCTCTTCCTCTTTTTATAAAAAAAGATCAGTCCTCTCAGATCAGGGATCCATCCTTATGATGTCACTTCACCCTAACTACCTCCCTTTATAAAGGCCCTACCTCCACACACAATCACATTGGGGGTTAGGCCTTCAACATAGGAATTTTAAGGAAATGCAATTCAGTCTGTAAGAGTGGGTCAAGATTTGTACCCTATAATAACAAAGCACATAGGCTCCTCCACCCAGAATCCAAATCAGTCAAGATCATGATGGTTCTTGATAAAAGAAAGTCAACCTGAGGGCACCTGGGTGGCTCACTCAGTTGAGCATCTGACTCTTGATTTCAGTTTAAGTCATAATCCCAGGGTTGTGGGATGACCCCTACATTGGACTCCATGCTGAGCATGGAGCCTGCTTAAGATTCTCTCTCTCTCTTCCTTCTACCCCTTTCCCCCTTTCCCCTACAGACCCAGTTGGGGATTATACCCTTCTTCTCTAACACTCTCTCCTCCTTCTCCTTGAGCTAGTGCTGCTGTCCTGTCCGGGGAGGGAGCCTTTACCAACCTCCCTCCCCAACTCACTGTCTCTCTCACTGGATTCCTCCTCACCTATCAGAGGTGCTAGAAAGGCCTGTGTTGAGAAAACCATGGCAATAGATCCATATCCCCTTTGGAACTTATATCTCTGTATATCTCTATTTTTTCCTATTTATCTACCCATAACTATCTTTATCAAGAGAGAGAAATTATAAGGAACTGGCTTATCCAATTATAAAGGCTGATACATCCAGACCCAGGAAAGTCAGTGATATAGCTCCAGTCTCAAATGCAAGAGAAGACCAATGTCTCATCTTGAAGACAGGCAGAGAAAGAATTCTTTCTTATTCAGCCTTGTAATCTCTTCATGCCTTCAACTGATTGGATGAGGCCCATTCACATTAGGGAGGGCGATGTGCTTGCTCAGTCTACTGAATCAAGTGTTAATCTCATCCAGAAACTCCCTTACAGGCATACCCAGAAATCATGTTTAACCAAATGTTTGGTAACTTGTGACCCAGACAAACTGACACATAAAATTAACTGTCACATCAAGAGACTAGAAACAACTCAATGTCCACCGTTAGAAGACTGGTAAAATAAATTATGGGACAGCCAGACAATAGGACACTGTGCAATTGCGAATTTAAAAAAGAAAAGAAAAGAAAAGGGCACCTGGATGGCTTAGTCAGTTAAGCATCTGACTTCAGCTCAGGTCATGACCTCACAGCTCACGAGTTTAAGCCCACGTCAGGCTCTGTGCTGACAGGTCAGAGCCTGAAGCCTGCTTCAGATTCTGTCTCAGTCTCTCTCTGCCCCTCCCCTGCTCATGTGCTCTTGCTCTCTCTCAAATATAAATAAACATTTTCCAAAAAAGTTTTTTAATAAAAGGAAAAAAGAATGAACTTCTCTAAATACTGTCATAGAAAGATCAAAAGTGAAAAAAGCAAAGTGCGGAATGTGTGTAGAATATGGTACATTTGAGGAGAAAACAAGGGAAAATTAGCATTTATATTTGTATTTTCTTCTATATATGTAAAGAGCTTCTGGAAGGAGTCATAAGAACCCAGCACCACTCTCCCAGGAAGATGGGAATGAGGCACATACAAGACAAAGAAGGGAGGGAGAGTTTTTGCAGACTCCTCATATTGTCTGGGTTTTAACTATGAAGATGTAGTTAACTGAGAACGGCAATGTAAATAACTAAGAATGGAAAAACAAGTGTTGGGTACCTCCAAAGGGTCAATCTGGAAGTCATCAATACACATCCAGCCAGTAGTGAAAGCCTTGAAGGAAATGAGGCTGTCCAGGCAAATATGGACAGAAGGAAATAATGTGGAAGTCAGACCCTAGGGAGCACTGACATTTCAGGGAAGGGGGAAGGAGAGGTCTTGCAGGAGCAGACAGAAAGGTAGAGAATGGGAGAGGTAGGTGGTCTCTGAGGGCATGTAATGGCCTCACAACGACAAGAAATATAAAGTACAGACTTAAGCATTCAGTGGTTGGATCATTTCTGGGATGATATATTTAACCAGATAGTCTGTATTGTGTTTGCACTTTCTGTAGGAAATAGATCATGCAGTTACATCTCTTCCCGGGAATTTCTTTAGCTGCTGTCAGTGCAACCTGATTTGAGATGTAAATAAACTGCAGAGATAATGCCGGGATCTCAGCAGACTCAGTTCTCCCCCCGCCCAGGACGAGGGCGGTGATGGATGGTGTGAGGGCCACTGCATAATCTCTTCTGTTTTAATACTCGATTATCATGTCCCTCATCTTCCCCAGAACCCGACTCAACACATTAAAATCTCTTTGTTCCTTCCACAATGCTTGTATCTCCCTTGCATCTCCAGTCTCCTTTAATACTGTTCATTATTGAAATGAACACAGAAAACCAATTACCCAGGTGGCAGCAGGAGTTGGTCATATGCCCACTTGGCCGCACCAGGAGCCTGATTCCCTGTTGAGATAAACAAGAATCCCCATGCACAGCCGAGCTCCTCACCTGTCCTCAGGCTCCTGGGAGCCACCCTAACGCACCCACAGGGCTTTAGACATTCATGTTTAGCTAATTTGGTGAGTGTTTGCTGTCACCAGATGCTGTGGGAGGGCCTGGCGGGCCTGAGGGCCAAGCCAGGCAGCTCTGCAGGCAAAGGAGTTGTTAACACAGTGGTTAAGAGCACAGACTCTCAGAATACCTGAGTTCGAATCCAGGCTCTGCAAATAAAGCCGTTGGACTTTGGACAGATTCCTTTGTTTTATTAATGTTTATTTTTGACAGAGCGGGGGTGCATGCACAAGTGGGAGAGGGGCAGAGAGAGGCAGACACAGAATCTGAAGCAGGCTCCAGGCTCTGAGCTGTCAGCACAGAGCCCAACACAGGGCTCGAACTCACCAACTGTGAGATCATGACCTGAGCTGAAGTCGGACACTTAACCGACTGAGCCACCCAGATGGCCCAACTTTGGACAGATTCTTAACTTCACAGTGCCTTGCCTCGGATCCTCACTTGTGAAATGGAAACAATAATAGTATCTCCCTGTTGTGTCCCCCCAAAAGTTGGACGTCCTTACCCCCAACTCCTGTGAATGTGACCTTATTGAGAAATAGGGTCTTTGCAGATATCATCAAATTAAAATGAGATCTTGGTGGATTAGGGTAGCATCACAGTGCGATGACCAATGTCCTTGTGAGGAGAGAGATTTGGAGCCACAGAGACAGACACCCAGGGGTAATGCCATGTGATGGCAGGGGCAGAGATGGGAGTGATGCAGCCCCAAGCCAGGGAGCAAGGGGCAGCCACCAGACACTGGGAGAATCAGGGAAGGTTGCTCCCCAAGAGGCTGAAAAGGGGCACATCCTAGCCAACAACTTCATTTCAGACTTCCAGCCTCCAGAACTAAGTGAGAGGAAATTTCTGTTGTCTCAAGCCATCCAGTTTGTGGCAATTTGTTACAGCAGCCATAGGAAACTAATACCCCCCCTCAAATGGTTGTTATGAGGATTAACTAATTATACATGCAAGCCATGCAAAGTGCAGTGTCCAACATCTAGTGACTCATACAGAAGTGCAAGGTAACTGTTACAACCTACAGCTTCCAGCTGGTAAGCAAGTCCTCAGTCCACCTCTGGCACAGGTGAAGAGACCAGCCTCTCCTGTCTACACTGCTTGAGTCACCTTTACAGGGATATTGTGAGAGGGAGGACGTCAAGGGCATTTGCATAGGTTGACAACTTTTCAAAGACTAGGCTGGTTTCTGCTATACTGAATAGTCCCAGTGGGATGAACCAATTCTTCAGTCAAGATAATTGGGGCTTGGGGGGAACAGTAGGGGATAAGCACATTGATCTTACAGTCAGACTATCCGGTTCAAATCCCACCCCCTCCCCTTACTAGCTCTGTGACCTTAAGCAATTCATTAACCTCTCTGAATCTCATTTTCCTCACCTAAATTGGTCAGAAGCTAGCATAAAGGATATAATAATGTATAGGTGTATCATCTAGAGAAGGTGGGGAAAAGGGAAGTTTGTTCAGGACCAAGAGAGCCTCTCTTCCTCCTGCACACACATGCCTACTGTAATTATCTATTCTTTTGTCTGTCTCTCTGTGTGGACTAAGGTCCCTCAAGGATGTGTGTTCTGAGCACCCTGAATGCACAGAGTACTTGCAACAGAGAACACATATCAAAGGGATAGCTTGAACCAAGGTCTCAATCCTAAAACATGTACATTCCACTTTACAGTTTCTACTATATCCACTTACTCCCTGAATTCTTGTTTTAATTTCCTTGAAATCCAAGGTCAGTAAGCTGCAGGCCATATCCGACCACACCCATTCACGTACGATTGTCTACAGCTGCTTTCAAGCTACCAAGGCAGAATCGAGTAGCTGCAATACGGACCATGTGGCCCACAAAACTGAAAATATTTACTATTTGGCCCTTTACAGAAAAAATGTGTCAACCGCTGCTTTCAATCAACTCATTTTTAATTTAAGTGCATTTTTAAATAGGAAACTACATACAACTAAGGTGATTGGAAATCAGTATTCCTTGCTATACATGGAAGGCAACACTCGAATCAGTATGTAACTAAAAGTACTCACCGTGCCCCAGGACGCGAGGTTCAGCACACAAGCGAGGACGGAGGTGGCCGGATGGTGGAAACCTGGTAGCTGGATACTCTGCAGGGACCAGTGGAGAGAGGAAAAAAAAGAAAGCATTAGTACCAGATCTTGAAGGATAGCCATGCGATGCGATAGCTTGGAGGGAGGAAAAGCATGCCAGTAAAGGAGTCAAAAAAGAAACACTCCAGGCCAGAAGATAAACCCCAGGTTTTAAGAGCAGGAACTCAGAGACCACACAGACAAAGGGTCCACTGAGAGAGCGGTGAAGGCTCCTCACAGATGAATAAAAAAATAAATAAATAGATAATACTTTTCAACATCTCAAAGTACTAAGCATAATTTATAAACTGGATTAGAAAAGTACATCTCAGCACATTTATAATGAAAACGGCTGATGCTAATGAGAGCAATAACATTTAAATAGAAATCTGTTTACCTTTGGGAGATTCACGCAGAACTTCAATGATGTACTGATTGATTTAAGGACCAGGGACTGGACTGATTAACCTTCCTGAGTTTTCTGGGTTTCAAAGGGCACCTGGCTGAGGTACAAAGGCACACCGAGAACCTCACAACCTAACCAAACAGTGACTGGGAGTAATTAGAACCAGGTGGAAAAGAGGCCACAGTGCCCAACCTGGCCATATGCTACAGTTCTTTCCTTTAGGAGCACCACCGACATCTCAAAAAAGCTGAAGAGAGCTCTGCCCCTCCTTCCCAGAAAACTGCAGAGAAATATATCCACCAAACTTTGGAATTTAAGTTTTTTTTCTGTGTTGGAAATATATTTCCTACACATGAAGAAAAATTAAAAGCAATCTTTAAAAAAAAAAAGTCTTGGCCTCATTTTTTTTATAACACGTTAAGATTCAAGGTCTATTTGAGTGGTAGAGGGAATAGATCTAAAATTGCACATAAAGCAAAAAATTTCAATTCTTCTCAAAATCTCATTTTAATGAGATTTCTGTGATTTCTTGGCTTGAACAGAAAGTTGGAACTGTGGAGTGGTCTTTGCAAGTATCAAAATTTTGCAAGTATCAACTTCAAATTCTCATTTAAATGGCACCTGCATGGTCAAAAACCCTGAACCCCCAGAAATGCATGGGAAAAAGAAAAAAATTACCATTCCTATTATTCACTTTGCCAACTTTGGGTTTGTGTCAATAAACACCAAATCCTCCAAAATATTTTTAACAACTGTATTTGTGTCGATTGTTTTCTTTTGTCCTTAAATAATGAGAGAATCCTTGTGAATCATGTTTAAATTTAAGATGGTCTGAGAATAAGTAGCCCTGGTTAACCTTAAAAATAACACTGCCAGGGGACGCCTGAGTAGTTCTGTTGGTTAAGTATCTGACTCTTGACTTCGGCTCAGGTCATGGTCTCACGGTTCATGAGAATGAGCCCCGAGTTAGGCTCTGTGCTGTCAACGCAGAGCCGCTTGGGATTCTCTCTCCATCCCTCTCTGCCCCTCCCGCATTCGTGTGTGCACACTTTCTCTCTTGCATGCGTGTGTCCACTCTGACAAAATAAACTTTTATAAAATAAAACTGCCAGTTATTTTACCAAGAAAAATGGGTTTATCTGGAAATAGCAGAGAATTGCAATCTAGGACCAGCAAGCTTCAGCAAAACCACAGGCAAGTCTAGAGATCAAAGGGGAGGAATGTTCTTTTCTAGGGGAAAGGGGGAAGTAGGGAAGGCTGCTCTAAACTAAAAGTCCATTGGAGTAAACTGGGAGTTTGAAGTATAGTGGCTTCTCATTGGCTGAGCTGTGGCTGTCTCTCATTGTCTGGACTGTTGCCAGGTCTTCCTCCTGCTGAAGCAGTAAAGTACTAGCTAAGGTAGTACATCCCGGGCAAGATGGTGTCTCTTCCTGCTGGCTCTGTAGTTGACTAGCATTGGGCAGGAGAGCTCCCCCTACCCGCCTCCCAACTCCATCCTAAACAAGGTTTCCTTTTATTAACCTTATCATACTTCCCCCCCTTGGATCAGGATCTTTCTTTGAAACACAGTGCTGATGGAGATTCAGGTTTTCCACATTTAGTGGTACCTCAGTACCAAGGAGGACCTTTCCTGGTTGTCATGTCAGATGTGGGACGGAACACGCACAGCAGCTGGAAGCTACTTAAGGCCACGTTTGAGTGACAAGGAAGCTCTCGTGCTCTTCCCATCTGTGGTCCATTTTTTTTTCATCAAGATGGTTAAGCACTGGAGATCATCTCGAGATGTTGAGCCAACATCAACTTGTTGGGTACATTATCTTTAAATTGATAGGTAACAAAATACAAAACTTCAAGTAATTATACAACGGAAATAGTAACATGACCGTTCTAAACTGTATGACAGTTCTAAATCAGGCCTCTAGGTCTGAAGTAGGCAACTGAGAAAATATTTATTGGTGCTATTCCAACCTCAGAGATAAAGGTGCTCCCAATGGAGGTGAAATCTGGACTCACACATGCCTTCTCGAGTTCTCCATTTAAAGCAGCCATGAAAGCAGAGTAGGGGATGCTGCAAGAGCACACTGAAACAATTAACCAAGTGGGGGCGCCCAGATGGCTCAACTGGTTAAGCATCTGACTCTTGGTTTCAGTTAAGGTTACAATCTCACAGTTCGTGGGATCGAGTCCAGTTTCAGGCTCCGTGCTGCTAGCACGGAGCCTGCTTGGAATTCTCTCCCTCTCTCTGCCCCTTCGTCTCTCTCTCAAAATAAATAATAAACATGTTTTTAAAAAAAATAATGAACTGGGGCACCTGAATGGCTCAACTGGTTAAGCATCCAACTTCATGAACTCGTGTTTCATGAGTTTAAGCCCCCCAACGGTTCTGTGCTGACAGCTCAGAAGCTGGGGCCTGCTTCAGATTCTGTGTCTCCTTCTCACTCGGTCCCTCCCCTGCTCACACACACTCTCTCTCTCAAAAATAAATAAACATTAAAAAAAAAAAAAAGAGGGGGCACCTGGGTGGCTCAGTAGGTTAAGTTTCTGACTTCAGCTCAGGTCATGATCTCACAGCTCTTGAGTTCAAGCCCCACGTTGGGCCCTGTACTGACAGCTCAGAGCCTGGAGCCTGCTTCAGATTCTGTGTCTGCCCCTCTTCTGCTTTCTCTCTCTCTCTCTCTCTCAAAAAAAAAAAAAAAAAAAAAGGAGGGGGGCTTGGGAAACACAGGCAAGGGCATTATCTTTTCACAAAAGACAGAAAAGAAACAACACTGAGAAAAGGTACACAGGTACACAGGCCTAGTCTGGACATCTTGGGAAAGCTGTCTTATCAGATGTTGTCTGCTTCAACTCTGGGAAATCTTAACTTTCAGGTCACCAGATGGTGTACGGGTTCAGTTAGGGCTGGGTGCTTCCTTTAGATATTTTGTGTGAATCCAAGAATCTATCCCCTGGAGTTTGGTGGCACAAAGCAGTTCCTGATAAGGGCTTTTTGTTGAGGCTGAAATCTTTTGGGAGGTGTCTTTTCAAAATTTTTTTAATGTTTTATTTATTTCTGGGAGAGGGACAGACAGTGTGAGCAGGGGAGGATCAGAGAGAGAGGGAGACACAGAATCTGAAACAGGCTCTAGGCTCTGAGCTAGCTGTCAGCACAGAACCCAACGCGGGGCTCGAACCCATGAACCGTGAGATCATGACCTGAGCCGAAGTCAGATGCTTAACCGACTGTGCCACCCAGGTACCCCAGGAGGTGTCTTTTCAAATAGATGAAATCTCCAGGTAGCAAAGTGTGATGTCTAAGGTCATTGTCTCCTAGAAGCCAACTGAAAAGATTCCTCCACCAAAGCATGGTTATTTTTAATAGCAGCAATCAGGTCTTTATAATAAGTGTATATAAGTGTATCTCCTTTTATCAGCTATGGGTCAAAGAAGGCAGGGGCCAAGTACATTGGTTGCACTGTAACTATCTCAAAGGGTGAGAGGCCATGAGTTCCAAAGGGGGTGGATCTGAGATTTAGAAGGACCAATGACAGTGGTTTGACCAAAATGTTTGGAGGCTCTTTACAAATTCTGCCAACTGAGTCTAATAGTGCCATTAGTACATTGACTAATCCTGAAAACAGAGGATGGTGTGCACAATGAAAGCACTGTAAAACCAGCCAAACAGCATAGACCTATTGAAGCACCTGACCTGGAAAATGGGTTCCCCGGTCACCAGGAAGTTCAAGAGGAGGTCCCCAGGTAATAGAATTTTAGTTACAGAAAGACTGGCCTATCTACAAGAGAAAGCATTGGTCCAGTAGAAAACAGGAACCACAACTAAAACATATTTATATCCATGACACAGGGAAGCTATATGAAATCTATTTATTCAATCAGGTTTCCCTAGATTATACTTTGGACAGGTAGGGCAAGAGATGTAGGTAGTATTTGTGGCCTTATTAATATTTCCCCACCAATACTGGTTTATAAACACCATCATTTTGTCAGTAGACCAATGGTTTCATGTATATACAGTGGCAAATAATGGGAGTTTTAGAATTTCTTGTAGGACTGGATTGTTATCTGATCCAAACCAGAGTTCTTTCTTTTTATTGACCCAACAATTATTAGATTTCCAATACTGTTTTTCCCTATCTAGGGCCAAATGTTGGGTATCTCTGGTCAATTTTTCCAAATTATCATTTGGGAGAACATCCCTTTGGAACATGACAGAGGTTTGGCTGTGGGTTTCCTTGGAAGCAGTGTTTTTGGCAGAAATTATCAGGGAGGTGATTTTCTTTGGCCCCAGGGAGTAGAGTCTAGGATGCCCAAGAACCTTAACAGCCAGAGCAGCCAGCAAAAGTATGGCATCAAATACATTTTGGATATAGGGGCCATTTTAAATTTTATTGCCATTATTATCGTTGTTTCCATAATATTCCAAAGTCATTAACTACCCCAAAGACATACTGACTATAGGTATAAATGCTTTGGGTTTTCTTGGCTAAAGTACAAGCCCAAGGGTGTATCATTCAGCTTGCAGGGCTGAAATATCCAAAGGTGAACTTGTCATCTTAATGACTTCAAAAAGAATTACAATCATAGACTCAGCATGTTTACCGTTTTTCATCCTTTAAATAAGAACTATCAGTATACCAGGCACTCAGTCAGTTAAACATCTGACTCTTGATTTGGCTCAGGTCATGATTCATGGTTCACAAGATCAAGCCCAATGTTGGCCCCTGCACTGACAGTGCAGAGCCTGTTTGGTACTCTCTCTCTCTGCCCCTCCCCTGCTCACGCTTTCTCTCTCAAAATAAATAAATAAACATTAAAAGAAGGAGAACTATCAGTATACCATGAAAAGTCTGCATTGGCTAGAGGAGTTTCCTGTGAATTTCCACAGGGAGTCCAAAAGTAATCTGTTAGGGTTAAGCGGTCATGAAGGGTTTCATCTGGGTCCTAACATAGTACTTGTTTCAAGATCAGATGCCCAACTTCGGCTCAGGTCATGATCTCGCGGTTCATAGGTTCGAGCCCCGCGTCGGGCTCTGTGCTGACTGCCAGCTCAGAGCCTGGAGCCGGTTTCAGAGTCTGTGACTCCCTCTCTCTCTGACCCTCTCCTGCTCACGCTGTCTCTCTCTGTCTCTCTCTCTCCTAGAAATAAATAAAACATTTAAAAATTAAAAAAAAAAAAAGCCAGAAGTTATAATAGGTGAGTGCGCTTTCCTGTGAAGAGTTTGAAGGTGAGCAGAGAAGCAAATCATCTGCATATTGCAACAAAGGAAAGCCTACAGAAAATTTGCTATCAACCAAATCAGCTTTTAAGGTTTGTGAAAAGTAAAGACTCTGTGAAACTCTGGGGCATTACTGTCCAGATGTACTTGTTTTTCCCAAGCAAAAGATACTGGCTATCCTTATCAACCGGAATAGTAAAAATGCGCCATGCGTATCACTGCTTTCAGTGGGAATGGATGTCAGTAGCTTACGGGGGCTAGGAAAACAGGGTGTCGAGGGATAACTGTTATTTACTGCTCGCAGGTGCAGGACAAACCTCCATCCTCAGCCACTAGACTCTCTCACAAGTAAAATGGGGTGTTACAGGGATTAGTGCAGGGGATAAGGAGGCCCTGGGCTTTGTAACCTTCTATATAGGCTTGCTGTTTTTGAAGGGCTTCTTTTAGTTACAGGGTATTAATTAATTCTGGAAAGAGGTTTTCAGTAATCTGTTCGAATCTTGATGGGAGGTGCACAGTGGATTCCGATAGCAGTTGAGGATTCCGCCCATAAAGAGGATGGTAGATGATCCAATAGGAATAAATGATCAGTGTCCCTAGACTCAGCTACAGCGCCACATCAGAGACAGAACAAAGATGTCAAAGGGACATTTAATTCCCCCTAGTTGGCTATTTTGGTTACTATGATCAAATTCTAGAATTATTGTCCTCTTTTGGGAGAAAGAAATTCTGGCATGGTACTTTTCTGAGAAATCTTGGCCCAGGGGTGCTGCCTGGGTGGCTCAGTCAGTTAGGTGTCTGACTTCGGCTCAGGTCATGATCTCATGGTTCACAGTTGAAGCCGCGTAGGGCTCTATGCTGAGAGCTTGGAGCCTGGAGCCTGCTTCAGATTCTCTCTCTCTCTCTTTCTCTTTCTCTGCCCCTCCCCTACTTGTTCTCTCTCTTTCCCTTTCTCTCTCTCTCAAATAAAAATTAAAGAAAGAAAGAAATCTTGGCTCAATAAATGAACAGGTACAGAGGAACTAAGGAGAAAAGGATACGTATCTTTCAAAGGGCCTAGACAAAAGGGAATCGATTCAGAGATATGAACCTGTTGAGGTTTGTTAGAAACCCCCAGTATTTGAACTGTGTTACTACTCAGAGCCAGGGGGCTGCTTTATAGCAGTGGCGCTGGGCACTGAGAGCATAGCTCCAGTGTACATAGGGAGAGAAACAGATTCATTCTTAATCTGGAAAAGGGTTTCTCCAAGCCGATTAAGAGTGAGAACTGGGAAGTTCCTCGGAGCCTGTCACTGGGAATTGCGAGGACACTGGAAAGACTGAGCACAGGGCTGAAGGTGTCTGGAATGCTTAGGTTGGCTAACATCTCAAACCAGTGCCCTGGCTCTTTGTAATAATAGGAGAAAGTAGAAGGCCTTCAGTTTTGTTTAAGGCCCTTCATCTCCTGGAGTTAAAAAACAGAGAATTTTAGCAGTCTTTTAGCTGACTCGTCTAGGATATGAGCAAGCAGTTTGCCAAATTAACTAAATCTGAAGTGGACAAAATTTCCAAACCTATCCTGGTCCATTGGTCTGATTCTTTCTGGAAGTGGTCTGTTCCAAACAGAAGAAGAAACCAACTCAGCCCATCATTAAACACAGTTTGGGGTGTCTGCGTGGTTAGTTGGTTAAGAGTCAGACTTCGGCTCAAGTCGTGATCTCACAGTTGTGGGTTCGAGCCCCGCGTTGGGCTCTGTCCTGACAGCTCAGAGCCTAAAGCCTGCTTCAGATTCTGTGTCTGCCTCTCTCTGCCCCTCCCCTGCTCATACTCGGTCTTTCTCTCAGAAATAAATAAACATTAAAAAATTTTAGTAAATAAGGGGCGCCTGGGTGGCTCAGTCGCTTAAGTGTCCGACTTCGGCTCAGGTCATGATCTCACGGTTCCTGGGTTCAAGCCCCGTGTCAGGCCTATGCTGACAGTTCAGAGCCTACAGCCTGTTTCAGATTCTGTGTCTCCCTCTCTCTCCAACCCTCCCTTGCTCACGCTGTCTCTCTGTCTCAGAAACAAATAAAACGTTAAAAAAAGATAAAATTTTAGTAAATAAATAAAAGTAAACACTGTTAAATGTTACTCACGCTGGTGTATTCAATATTAAAGGAAGACCAGAATTTTCTTTAAAGGCAATTTGGAGTTGGTTCTAATAGTCATGAACAGGTTCATCAGGCTTTTATGTGCAAGCTTGAACTTGGTTCCAATCGACAGACTTAGAAGAAGCTACAGTAACTGTTCAGTGGTGATTTCCAGTGAGCATTCTAGCATCTTGCCAAATTTAGGGGTTTCTCTAAAACCCCTTCAGGATGTTCCTACTGGGCTAGTTTTATCCACTGTTGGCCTGGCCCTCAGCAACAAGCATGTAGGCTAATTTATAGAAGTCTGAGAAAGCAGGTTGGGAAGTCTGGATAACTACGTTAAATTGCTGAGCAAACCTATGGGAATCCTCAACCACGTTAGGAAACTCCTGAACTGTGGCTGCAATTCAGTCTTAGTCCAGGGAACATAAAGATCTGGAGGGGTATGGATTTGGATTCTCAAAAGACTTAACTTTGAAATTTTTTTAATGTTTTATCCATTTCTGAGAGAGAGAGAGAGAGAGAGAGAGAGAGCGAGCGCAAGCAGGGGAGGGTCAGAGAGAGAAGGAGATAAAGAATTTGAAACAGGCTCCAGGCTCTGAGCTGTCAGCACAGAGCCCTACGCAGGGCTTGAACCCACGAACCATGAGATCGTGACCTGAGCTGAAGTCGGTGGCAACCGACTGAGCCAGGCACCCCCAAAAGACTTAAGTTTGAAAGGGAGGTTTTAACAGGTTCAGGAGAGGAGGGAGCAGGCGGGAGGTTCAGAGGAAAAGGGAAGCTGAGCAGAGAATAGAGGAAAATGGCACAGGAACCCAGGCCTGAACAAGGGGTGGCTGCCTTGTGTCAGGAAACACAAGAGAAGGGGGAGGGGGAAGAGAGGCCTCAGAGCCATTTTGACTTCTTTCAATTGTTTGTTTGTCTCAGTTAATTTAGAAATAACGTACCATTCTTGAAGGGATGAGCACTAGGTATTATATGGAAACCAACTTGTCAATAAACTATTTAAAAAAAAAAAGAACGTACTATTTTGCAAAGAGGCAAACTTTGAATCCTGAAAACATTTCAAAGCCTCAAGTTACCATTTAAAATAGGTGCATTCAGTTGTTTGTTTTTATTTTAAGAGCCACAGCTTCCTAATTTAATTTTGAGTAAAATAAGTTTGGGGAGATGGGAAGTTCCCCATAATGGCCATTGATGTTCTAAATTACTTTTGGTTAAGTTGGTCCATTTCATTAGAAATGTGCATGAGGAGGGACCATAGTTTTTGAACATAAAGCCAGCACTGTCCCAGTAGGAGGTTACCCTCAAGCATTTTGATGACTTGGATCCCATTTTTTTTTTCAAGTAGGCTGCATACTCAGCCTGGAGCCCAACACAGGGCTTGAACTCAGAGCCCTGAAATCAAGACCTGAGCTGATACCAAGGGTCAGACACTTAACTGAGCCATCCAGACGCCCCAACTGGGATCCCATTTCTTAGTAGTTTTCTAGAGCAAAGAGAAAAATTCCTAAACAGCAGTTTCAACAGGAACAGCCTGTTTCCAGAGGTTCCAGACCAAAGGCCAGCACAATTCCAATGGGCACAGTCCGGTCCCAAAAAGGACTCGGACCAAGAGCCAAACAAGGACCCCGAGGAAGGACAAAGCTTTAAATAAAGCCTGTAGAGCTTGGACACAAAGAAAGGAGAGTTGGAAATCCAGGAGGAAACTTACCTCAGACTCCAGGGTCCCCGAGAAATCAGTGAGCTCAGTTGGCTCCGTGGGTGCCGGCACCTGTCGGCTCACCAGCCTCAGAGTTGTTGAGGGGTCTTCTCTGGATCCCACTCTGAACACTAACTAACATTAACCTTAAAATAAAATGGCCAGAGGCAGTGGCGCCTGAGTGGCTCAGACTCTTGATTTTGTCTCTGGCCATATGTTCACAGTTTGAGTTTTGAGCCCTACGTGGGGCTCTGCGCTGACAGCACGGAGGCTGCTTGGGATTCTTTCTCTGCCCCTCCTCAGCTCACGCTCCCTGTCTCTCTAACAAAATAAATAAATAAACTAAAAAAATAAAACAGGTACTTTATCATCAAAAAGAAGCTTATTCAAGACAAGCAAGCTACTGCACGTTGGCAAAACTAAGGAGAGGTGCTTTTTTATAGAGGAAAGGGGAGGCGTTAGAGGGGGCTGTTATAAACAAAGAGTCCATTGGACTAAACTGGGAGTTCTAAGTACAGTGGCTTCTCATTGGCTGAGTTGTGCGAGTCTCTCATTGGCTGTGCTGTTGCCAGGAGAGGAGGCAAGCCTCTCTTCCTCCCTCAGCCGTAGGGAAATAGTACCCCTGTACCAAAAAAAAAAAAAAAGCATCTCTTCCTCGTGGGTCTTGTGGGTCGGCTGTTGATAAGAAGTGATAGGGCGTGAGAACTCTCCCTGCCTTCTGATTCCATGACCCCATTCTAAAGAAGATTTCCTTTTGGGGTGCCCTGGTGGTTCAGTACGTTAAGAAGCCAAGTTTGGCCCAAGTCATAATCTCAAGGTTTGTGGATTCGACCCCCACATGCTGACAGCTCACAGCCTGGAGCCTGCTTCAGATTCTCTCTCTTTCTCTCTCTCTGCCCTTCCCCTACTCTCTCTCTCTTTCTCTCTCTCAAAAATAAACATTAAAAATTTTTTTAGCCTGCTTCAGATTCTGTATCTCTCTGCCCCTCCCCCACTTTCTCGCTCTCTCAAAAATAAACGTTAAATTTTAAACAAGGTTTTCTTTTAGTAATTTTCACACCCGTCAATGATTTCCTGTGATACTACGATTATATATATTTTGGGGTGTCTCCGCGGTTCAGTTTACCATCCAACTTCAGTTCAGGTCATGATCTCACAGTTTGTGAGTTTGGGCCGGTATAGGACCTCTGCTGTCAGTGCAGAGCCCATTTCAGATCCTTTGTTTTCCTCTCTCTGCCTCTCTCTCTCGTTTGCTCTCTCTCTCTCTCTCTCTCTCTCAAAAATAAATGAGCATTTTTAAAGAATTTTTTAAGAAAGAAATATATATTTGGTCTTGTCCCATTCCTAGCACAGAGCTCCTAAAACCCTTGGAATTTCCTAAATGATGAGAGCAATCAAGGTATCTTTTGTTATGTTAATGAGGTGGCAATTGGCCATAGGGGAGGGGGGCTGGTTGCCAGGAGAACCGGCTCTGTGCCTACCTCCATGGAGAAGAGAGGGGCTGGAGGTTGGATCAATCACCAATGGCTGATGATTTCATCAATTGTGTTCTTGTAATGAAGCCTCCATAAAAAAACAAAAGGACCCGGTTCAGAGAGCTTCTGGGTTAGTGAACATGTAGAGGTGCCAAGCTCAGAGAGGGTATGGAAGCTCCATGCCCCTTTCCCCGTATTGTGCCCTACATGTCCCTTCCATCTGGCTGTTCCTGAGTTATATCCTTTTATAATAAACCTGTGATCTAGTAAGTAAAATGTTTCTCTGAGTTCCATGAGCCACTTTAGCAAATTAATCGAAGTTAAGGAGGGGTTCCTAGGAACCTCTGATTTTTAGCCGTTTGATCAGAAGTACAGGTAAAAATTGGGCTTGAGACCAACATCCAAAGTGATAGGGGAGGCAGTCTTGCAGGACTGAGCCCGTAACCTGTGCCATCAGATGCTAGCTCCAGGTAGATAGTATCAGAATTGAGTTGGATTATAGGACACCCAGATTATTTTGTAAAATTGCTTTCTGGTATGGGAATACACACACACACACACACACACACACACACACACACACTGGAATTGGTACCAGAACTTACTTAGTTCCTCAGTGCTCCTAAGTGTGTTCAGATTTTAACATACCAACAAATGAATCAGGATCTGTCATTCTCAACTCCAGTCTGCAGAAGCACTTTCTTTAAGTCTTGTACACTTTGGAGAGGCTGAAAGAACTCACAGCTTTTCTGCAACATCCGTAATGGTAACTGAAGGACCTTGAGTGGATATATGTCCTGTATTCCGTTAGCTAGTAAGGCCCTCCGTGTAAGTCCAGTGGTGGAAGAATGTGTTACCACATTGTTTCACAAGGGGGCTTTTCACTCCCTCCTATGGGTGAAAATTCTGTTCAATATTCAATCAAGAGGTTTGGGATTTGTTTTCTGGAGAGGCAACACACTTGTTTAAACAAGATGAACATAATATTATGCTTGCATTTTGGGACAAAAACTCCTCAAAAGACCAGCATTTACGGCACTAGACAAGACTCCTTTCAAGATTTTTGGCTGAGTCTTTGATGACAACGGAGACAGTAATGAGGCATGTGACGTCTCCACCAAAGGAAGGAAGCCATGTGCTGTCAAGCAGACCAGATGCTCCCTTCCATGCCTGGATTTTTTTTCCAGTTAAAGTTATGCCTGAAAAAAAAAAATTTCAGCCATTAATGTCTCCAAAGGGACCCACCAAAAGAAAATGTTTCTTCTGATGACACCAGAGGGCGAGTAGTAGCTCCATATTGAAAAGTGTAGGCATTTTTGTGCAATTGCAGGCTGAGGGAAAGGAATAGCTGTGATTTCTGCTTTCAAATATCAGGAAGAAACGTCTGTCTCTTAGGGCAAGTGAGGTTATTGGATAGAGACACATCTCTGCTCCAAGTCATAAACTGGCTTGATCATTGCAAGGGCACAGGTTTCCCCCCAAGACGTCCCCTATTGCACAGATACTCTGTAATTTGGCAATATGAGAGGCAGAGTTGTAGAATGGTCCCACATCTGCCTTTGGGGCAGGGGCAAAGGCAGTTCAGGGGGAGTTTCATCCTTTTCAAATCTAATCTTCTCAGGAAATATACCCACACTGCAAGATACTGTATGGGGATGCTGAGAAAGAATGTGCTCTTTCAGCTTTGTTCCATGCTCCCACTGACAAGTCATTCTTATTCCAAAAACTATTATGGCTTTAGTGACCCATTATGTTCAATAATGAAACTAGAAACAAGGGCTACAGAAGTTGCATCCTGCTTTCATTTCATGATACTTCCCCAATGAGCTAAGCTTATGCTTTCCTTAAGCATTATGGCAAGGTAAGCCTTCTTTAATTTCTATCAGAGAAATTCATCTAGGTATTGATATGTGACAACCATAAATTTAGGATTAACTTATTGAGCAACCATCCCATTCCATAGCACAATTGTTTGGAATGAAATAACACCTTCCTTATATCATTTGAACAGAAATGAGGTCTCTTTTTTTTTCAAAGAGGACTTCTATTCAAAATAACAGACAGAAAACTGGAAGAAAATCACCATGCATGTATCCATGCACACACATGTATGCCTGCACGTGTGTGTGTGTATGTGTGTGTCTGATTCAAAGATCACTTGCTTGTCCACAGGCCCCGTATCTGGCCCTCCCTTCTCCTCTGTCCCAGATTAAGAAACTCCGCAATTAATATTGACTGGCCTACTGCTCATACAGATAATCGAATGGGATTGTAGTGAGCCATTCTGGGCAACCAGACCAAAGGACAGAGATTATAGTCAATATGTATCTCAAGCCCAAAATGGCCTATATTTCCCACACTTCCTGTCATTTTTGTATGACAGAGCCTTGAAGGAACTCAGCAAATGCAGCCCAGAGCAGCTCAGCTCAAAGTGCAAGCTAGCCAGCAGGCAGCACCTTAAAATGCATGCTCTCCAGTGGGCAGCAGAGCCAGTCTGCAAACCAAAGCAAGAGAATAAAGACCCTCACTGGTGGTGGGCATTGCCTAGATATCCTGCTAATAGCGCCACTTCTTGTCGTCACCGTGAAGCAGTGGGATGGAGTCCATCAGTCACAGTTAGGTTCATATGCACACACACACAAGAGGGCAGGACAAGGTGTATTCTTCAAATAACAAGGCTTTCTGGGGAGACAGCAGGCCAAGCTTCCCAAGTAGGTACAACATGTCTTAAAAGACCAAATGGAGACTGTCTTGGCTTTTATGGTGGTTAGGGAACATGGCTGGGGTGAAGGCTCCTGTCCACATGCCAGGGTTAATGTGGTGTGCATGTCTTGCTGTCACCAAAGGAAGGAACACCCAGGCTCTCTTATCATTTTGCTGAGATGTGGGTCTGAAGCAGAAGGGGAAAAGGCAGAGTTTGAAGGCTCTCAGCAGTGTGAAAGCTATCAGCATATTACATATGTGTTATTTCCTTTAATTTCCATTTTTACAGATGAGATAACAGCTTTATAAAGGTTAAATAGGTCACATAGCTCTTAAAGAAGTAAAATAAACAGGGGATCTGGAAGCCAAACTCTTGCCCATCTGACTTTCAAACCTGTTCGCTTGACCACTAGGCTACATTGCCTTTCTGGAGGAAAGTAAAGAATCCTACCTCTAACAATCTGGGCATCTCAAAGGTCACAAAGGGAGTATCAGTCAACACTGGAGGCCCCTATATGTCAACCTAAGTCAGACGTTTTAGTAATAATTGGCATTTAGGGACAGGAGCATGGGATTGGGGCTCTCCTTTAAGTAGCCCTGGGTCGTGTGTCTTGGCCTGGACCCATAGGTGTGTCTCAGAGTGAACTGTGTCTCCATTCCAGCATAAGCTATTACTGCCGCTAGGTTTAAGGGAATGGCTCCTACACTATGACCACTGTGTGTGTCTTAATCGGTAGTCCCCCGGAGGGCTCAGGTGAAAGACTGATACCCTATACAATATGCATGCCCTTTGGGTGGTCACTTATGTGGAAGAACATGCTGAAGTCATACCCCTAAATATGCTTGGACCCTCAAAATGCTTTTACTGCTGCCTTTGCCTCTGTCACAAGTTTTGACCTCACAGTTATAGGGAAAAGCACTCATGGCACCCCCATGGTGCCAAGGGTTAAATCAAATACTATATAAGCTATAGGTCCTACAACTCAATAAAACAATCATCTCCGTGGGGGAGGTCCCTAATCCTGACAATACTAATTTGAGGGTCTCTGGAAGAAGAAATGTCTAAATATTAGCAGAGTAGAGATGACCCACTCCCCACAGTATAGTAACAACCACCAGATAATGAAAATGATAACGGTGATGGTGGTGATGATGGTGATGATAATGACAATGACAGTGATAGTGTTGGTACCATCTAGATAGAGAAAGAAACAAAGCAACTGAAACAGAGATTTGGCCCATTTGGAAATCCAAAATTTACAAAAAGAATTTATAGAATAAAAAGGAGTAGATTGGCTTTTACAACCTTCCAGCATAGGTTCTGAATTAACTTTGGTATCTACTGAGATACACCAGTTAGATGACCTTCATGGCCTTAATCAACACTGAGACTCAAACTATACTTATACCTGAAGATCCTACTCAAATTATAGCCATACCTGACATCCCACTAAATTTAAACATGGTACTCCCAGGGTGCCTAGGAGGGAAGGGTTGTGAGTTCAACCCCCATGTTGGTATGGAGATCTTAAAAAATAAAATATTTTTAAAAAATAATAAACATGATACTCCCTATAATCTTATGAGAGTCACAGAACATAAAAGACAAGACCAACATGCCTCTCCTTACCATCAGAAATATTGCCTTGCCTAGATTCCCCATAGTCAAAGTGCCCATTGCCCTAAGATATCCCATAGTGGGCATGGACACTCTGATTCAAATTGTGATAAATTAAATCTTTGCCACTTACAATCAACTTAACAAAAATGAGCCCCATAGGCCTCCCTGCCCCTGGTTAAAATATTTAATAAAACCCAATATAAATCAAAACAGGGCATTTAAGACTGAAACACATTATCCAAGATCTATTTAAAGAAGGGAATGATTATCCCCATTACTGTTCCATTTAAGAATCCAAGTTGGCCTGTTATTAACCTAGGAAGGAATGAATAGTACCTTACCATAGATACTGCAATCTTAATGTCACAGTCACACCCACTGAGGCCCCCATATCCAGTATTATTTAAACTACTGACTTCATCCAATCAGCAACTGGTAAATACTCTACAGTCATAGGTATGACTGAATCTCTCCTATTCAGTGCTTATTTTAACAGCCTGTCATTCACAATTTGTCTTTGTCTTCACCATCAAAGGAACATAATACAGCTTTACCTGGCTACCCATAGAGTACCTCAAAGGCCCTGCCTTTGGACACAATGTTTGCAGGCAAGATCATAACCACAACCAATGTGATGGAACATGCTAGGAAGCTACTGCTTTCCATCCCTAATCAGGACATCCCTAAAAAAGAATGGGACCCAAGGGTCAGCATAATTCACTGAACTTCAGAAAGTTATCTTAGCACTGAATGCCCTGGCTAACACTCAGCTCTATCTGCACATGGACCATTGCCAATGGTCTGGCACTGGTCTTGCCAATGGCAGAAACAATTCCTTATCCAAGGTTGCCCCTTTGGGGTAAAGAACTCCTTGAATCTCTTGCTTCACAGATCCTCAAAATATAAATCAAGGTCACACATGTCTCTGTACATACTAAAGTCACAGTATAAGTCCTCATCAAGCCTTTTTTAAAAATCTCCTTTCAAGTTTTGACCAAAGCATTCATTTCAATTCTCAAAATACTCAATGCTGGGCTCTGTAATGATTCATTCAAAGGAAATTTTTATCTCCCTTACTGCTCTCAAGATATAGGCTCATAGAGAACTATTATTGCTTAATTAAACAAGCTCAAACTCAATTTAATGAAACATAGCACATTTCAGTTACTAGTCAGACATCAAGGGCGAATTGCAATGAACAGTCTGCCTCCATTTCTGAGGTTTGACTGATGACATCTTCCAAACCTACCCCTCCCTCTTCTACTTCTGCCCCAAATCTGAGCAAGGAAGACTAGATGCTCTCTCCTTTAAAGCCAGAAGAAAGTTCCAAGCCTACCCAACACACAAGACCTCTCACTCCAGCCTCACCCCTAGCCACCGTAAATGCTAAGTCAGTCTCCTATTCCTGCTCCATTAAGCCATTTTTGGACTGCTTGAAAGTCTGCCCTGCTCTCCCTAGAAAGTCTCATGTTGTAAGAAATACACCTCTTCCTACCCTCTTTGTACACGTATGGCATCATCAATCTTAACATCTGAACTAAATTGGGCAGCAGGTGGAGGGAGGTAGTCCATGTCATCTTTGCTAGGTGATCACAATAGTTTCTGGCATATTGTGTGTTTAATAAATGGAAATTAGTGGTGTTTTTATTTCTCTATGTAAATTGATGGATATACGTAAACCTGACAGTTTCATATTTATGCTTGGAAAGAAGAGAGACAATGTATTAGTCTAAGTGGTATCTTTGATGCCAGAAATGTCAGAAAACTTCTTTGCCAATGGCAGATCCCTCATGTCACAGGATGCTAAGAACTCCCAATAAAGAGCACTGAATGAAAGCTTAGAGGATAAGTATCTCCTGATCCAGGGAGAAGGTGGCACACCCTGGGCATTCAATAAACATATTTTGAATGAATGAAACATTTTTTGAATACGTGAAACATTTTCTGAATGAATGGACCCAGGATGTGGGATTTAAGAACAGTTGCACATACGGGAGAGAAAAGGAACAAGTCAAAAGTAATTCAGAACAAGAAAGTCACCCTGATGTGCTTCATCCAGGGGCACTTGGCAAACTTCGGTGATTAAGAGAGTAATGTTTTTAGAAAAAGTTTTGGCAGTGAGATACTCAGGAAAACCTATAAAAAAATAGCAAGCCTGGTCCTTTTTAAGACACTGTGTAGAAAGAATTCCAAAAAGATTAAAATCAGTGCAGAAACCAAGGAACCATTTTTTTTTATATCGTATTGATCATTCCAAGTGGAACTGTTAGCTATCTTAGAAAAATTGTGGTTCCGAATTGCTTTGCCTCTAACTCTGGACCTCTGTTCCTAAAGGATTGTTTCCTAAAGGAAAACAATCAACCAGAAAATTTTAGCACATCAGAATCTCTCTACAGATTAAGAAGTCTGTGTGGGACTGACTGTCTAAATTGAAAAGTTTTTGCTGTCACACTCAGGTATAAATGAAATAGTTCTTCATATCCCCTTCCTTTCTGTCTGTAGTTCACCTCTGTCAACTTCTCTCTCAGAAGTGAAATAAAATTAAAGCCCATGACACTGAGTGTCAGTCATGGAGGGACATGTCCCCAAGTCTGCCTCTACTAAAGTGTTTCCAGAGACACCTGTCTCACACTGTCTCCACTGAGACACTGAGTCGCTTCTGCTCGACTCATTTTCACATAATCCAAAAGTCATATTTCAGATGCACAGTTCCCAATGAGGTAAGCTCATTAGGCCTGGCCACCTCTGTAACTGTTTGAGAAGTCTCTTGCTTGAATGATTAGTCCCCCTCTCCAGACTGTGTGGGTTGACTTTCTCCCCATCTGGGATTGCTTGGAACAAAAATAACTACCTCAACTCCTTGTCACTAAAGCAAGAGGAGGTAGCGTTAGATTTCTCAGAACCAGATGTCATTACAGGTTTTCCTTGTTAGCTACAGGTAAGACATTTGAGTGGTCCTCCTTCTACTGACCTTGCTACACCTTCCTCCCACGTCTGGCTTCTGACCTTTCAAGGTACCGCCAGAAAAGGAGTCCGGTAACTTAATGAGGATGGAATGCAGGGATCTGGGGCCCCAATTTAAGCAACTCCCCCGGTTTCTTTTGTGCACCTTTGCTTCTAGGTAACTGAGGGAAGGCCATTCAAAATGGTGGTCAACTAGGCACCTGGGTGGCTCAGTAGGTTAAGCGTCTGAGTCTTGGTTTCAGCTCAAGTCATGATCTTGCCTCTTCGTGGGTTTCAGCCCCTCATTGGGCTCTGTGCTGGCAGCATGGAGCCTGCTTGGGATTCTCTCTCTCTTCTCTTCTCTTCTCTTCTCTTCTCTTCTCTTCTCTTCTCTTCTCTTCTCTTTTCTCTTCTCTCTCTCTCTCTTTCTCTCTCTCTCTCTCTGCCCTTCCCCCACTTACACTGTATCTGCCTCTATCAAAACAAATAAATAAACTTTTTCTAAAAATGGTGGTCAACCTTCTTGGTTGTTGGTTGACCTGACTGTGTAAACCTCATCCTCCAAATCCAAAACAAAGTTAGCTATTGGCTGGACTTCTGGTGCTGTGGAAAGGCCAGGTTTGGCTGTTAACTCGTACCCCTCAATCCTGGTAACATCACACATAGACTTGGAAATGCAAGGGAATGTGGGAAATCTGACTTCATGGATTTCCTTATTGTCTCTCCATCTTCATTCTTCTTTGGAACTAAGGTAATTTTCCTGCTTAAAGAGCTATTTTATTAGAGTAATGGGCAAAATGGGCATGTCTTCAGTACTTTCAAACTTTCATAACCATCTTCACTATTTTGGCTGGGTACCATTTGTTCTATGACTTGCTTAACATTGTTCTTTGAATCACTTCATTCTTAATTTGTTTTTTTAATCTTAAGCAATAATATCTAAAAGCTAATGAGTTTGGTGTGTTATTTATACACTTCTTTTCATAATATACATTATGCTACATACCCATTCAAATATTTTTCAAATGTTCAACTTGGTACCATTTAAAATAATCTTATGCACCATATGTAACAGTCAAGATTCAGGCAGGACCACAGAAACTGCACAAGTTTATCTTAGAATTTTTTAGATAGTATGGGAGAACTAAAAATGCAAAAAAGGAATGCTTGAGTTAACACAGAAATAGTAACTGCATGAAGCAGTTACTGAAGGAATAGAGGGAGGAGCACAGGATTATGAGAACCCAGAAGCTTAGAAAAAGAACACCTTAGAGCTGGGACTCAGACCTCTGAGGCAGAGATGATGCCCAGACAATGCTGGTCCCTGTGAATGGGGCTCCTGAGGCTGGTTCTGGGAGTGCGGGGGATGAAATGGGAAACTGGAATGACTGCCAGTGTAACCACATGCCCCTGGCAGGGTACTGCTGAGGGATGATACCCAGAAGAGCAAGCAGATAAGAGGAAAGCATCCCTTCTTCCTCCTTCTTCCCTCCAGTCTCCCTATTCATGGAGCATCCAGCTGGCAAAGGAAAAATGTAGTTCACAGATCCCCAGCCCCAGCATCAGAGCAGTGTCTAGAAGCATGGGTTAGTTGAGGGGCAATACCCTACCAACCAGCACTCCACACTTGGCAAAATACAGTAGCTCCCCATTCTCTGGGCTTTCAGTTACCTGTGGTCCAGAAGCAGACAATCTTCCTTCTGATGTATCATCAGGTCAGTACAGCCTAACACCATGTCACGATGCCTACATTCAACCTCACTTCGTCTCATCACATAGGCATTTTATCATCTTGGATGGCCACAAAAAGAAGGGTGAGGACAGTACAATAATATATTTTAAGAGAGGCTACATTCACAGAACTTTATTATTATTATAGTACATTGTTATAATTGTTCTATTTTATTATTAGATATTACTGCTAATCTCTTACTGTGCCTGATTTCTAAATTAAACTTTATCATTGGTATGTACACGTAGGAAAAAAAACCATAGTATATACAGCGTTTGGTACTATATATGGGTTCAGGCATCCACTGGGGGTCTTGGGACACGTACCCCACAGATAAGGGGGACTGTACTTCCACCAAAGATGCACAGAAGAGAAATGCGTGATTGGGCATATACGCTTGTGTGTTATAAGAGAGAGAAGTTGGAACAGGCTTTCCAGACCCCCTCAAGGCCCAACAAACAAATTATAATTTAGAAAAGTCTGGGATTCTTCACAGCTCAGCTTGTGGTGAGGGTATTAGCTTCGCAACTCCAAACAAGCTAAGCCGTCTGTACAAAACACCCTCAACAGCACCTCACTGGGAAGCCTGGAGGTGCTGAAAACATAAAGCTTTCGATTCTTGTTTCCAGCCACGGGGCGTTGAGCTGGCAGATGGGCTCTATCCAGCCCCGGAAAAGGATACCACAGACTTTGCATCCAAAGAGATCACAACCAAGATGGTAAGACATAAACTCTCAAAAGTTCCCGCAGCAGTGCAGTACAACTTACCTTGGTCACGTGCCCTGTTATTGCTAGTTGCTGCTTAAAAATCACCCATGCCTTCCAATCATACAAATTCCTTTCTTGGTTGCAAAAATGCCCTCAATTATTCACCCCTCTCCATCCCCACTCTTTACAATGTGACTCTATAGCTCCTGTCATGAGTTGGTGTCTATTTCCTCACCCCCTGGGCTGACTGTGTGACCTTCTTTGGCCAACAGAATGTGGCATAAATAATGGAGTGCCAGTTCTGAGTAAGTCCAGAGGTCTTGTGTGCTTCCACTTTCTTTTAGAACCCTCCCATCACATGACCAAGTCCGCCCAAGCCAGCCTGATGGAGGATGAAGGACCAGATGGAGGACAGCTAAGATTCCTCAGCCAGCAGGCAACCTACCCCAGAAGCAGAGGCACCTGCTGACCTGTAGCTGACTAGAGACACAGAAGAAAGCTCAGCCTAGATCACAAAACCACCCAGCTGAGTCCGGCCCACATTGCCAACCTGCAGAATCATGAACCAATACATTCCCATCATTTTAAGCCACTACATTTTGAAGTAGTTTGATATGCAGCAACAGCTTACTGTGACACATAGTCAGTGACACTGTAGAACTCTCCTGCCTCTCCCTCTCTAGCCACATTTCATTTCTCTCCCCCTCATTCATTGTTCTAATCCTTCTACCTAGACCACTCTTCCCCCTCCATCACCTACCAGCCAACTCTGACACATCTACTCTTTGGTCCCCATTTAAATAGGACTTCCTCTAAGAACTCTCTCAATCTCTAATATAAATTAAATACCTATCTCATACTTTCCCATAGAATACTTTTTCCTCCAAGGAATGTATCAGAATTTGTAATTATATGTCTAGCTGTAAGGGTGTTTGGTTAACATCTACTTCCTTCAGTCTCCTGGAAACTCTGTGAGTACCTGTCCATGTTCAGCACTAGGCAGTGCCTGGCACATAGCAGGTGCTCTGTTAATCTTTTGGAAAGAAACTATTTGAAGGATCGAAGGAAAAAGGGATGCTGCCTCCTTTTCCTAACTGTTCTGCCCATTCCTGGAACCAGCTCAGAACATTTGGAAGGGATGTGACTAATTCCATATGCAGAAGTGCCTTTCATGGACGTGGATTCCTCCTGTCTATGAACCCATGTAGCAGAGATAGCTAATTATTCTCCAGTATCTAGCCTTCGTTCCTTTTATACTTCTCCATGTGGCTTTAATGGGGCACATTGTTATCCTACTGGAATCTTACTTCTCAGCAACTGGATATGGCAATGTAACTAAATTCTCACCAAGGAAACGTGAGTGCATCTGAGTCCTCATCATTTTCTTAAAAGGAAATTTCTGGTCCTCAACTCCCTTTCTTTCACCTTTCCTATGAGCTAGAACAAGCTGGTAATTCAGCCTCACCCACACGATTCAAGGCAAAACTTCAGAGGATAACAAAGCAATAAGACAGAAGGAACCCAAGACTCAGGATGAGTTCATAGAATCAAGCTGCCTACCCAAACTTGGACCAACCCAAACTGGAACATGGGAAAGAAAGAAGATTTTATCATGTCTGAAGCACTGTATCTTAGGGCTT
Source organism: Hyaena hyaena (assembly GCF_003009895.1). NCBI lineage: Eukaryota > Metazoa > Chordata > Mammalia > Carnivora > Hyaenidae > Hyaena > Hyaena hyaena. The sequence continues at coordinate 1,070,778 of NW_024080720.1, read as the reverse complement.
CTTTGTTATAGCAGCCAGCCTACAGTCTAATCAACACACTTCATCAAACCTCATGTTCTTGGAGAATCAGGACAGGAAAATGGATGGAGAACATCAAGTCCACTGGCTTTGCTCTGTGAGCAGAGTTCAGGATCCTACAATGTTCCTTTACATTCCCTCACCTAGCTTCTGTCATCAGACAGAATAAATTCCCCACTGGTCCTTCTTCCTCACAGCTTTTACATTAGAAATGAGAGCTTGGGGCACCTAGGTGGCTCAGTCAGTTAAGCATCTGATTTCAGCTCAGGTCATGCTCTCACGGTTGGTGGGTTCGAGGTCCGCATCAGGCAATTGTGCTGACAACTCAGAGCCTGGAGCCTGCTTGGGATTCTGTGTCTCCCTCTCTCTCTGTCCTTCCCCTGCTCGCACTCTGTCTCTGTCTCTCAAAAAATAAATAAATGTTAAAAAAAATTAAAAGTTAAGGCACTTGTGGGGATGAGCACTGGGTGTTATATGGAAACCAACTTGACAATAAACTATTTGTAAAAAAAAAAAAAAAAAATTAAGAGTTAAAAAAAAGAAGTGAGATGGGGCGCCTGGGTGGCTTAGTCGGTTAAGCATCCAACTTTTGCTTAGGTCATGATCTCGCGGTTCGTGGGTTCGAGCCCCGCGTCGGGCTCTATGCTGACTGCCAGCTCAGAGCCTGGAGCCTGTTTTAGATTCTGTTACTCCCTCTCTCTCTGGCCCTCCCCTGCTCAAGCTGTCTCTCTCTCTCTCTCTCTCTCTCCTAGAAATAAATAAAAAACAAAACAAAACAAAAAAAACAAACAAAAAGAAATGAGAGCTTAATTTTCACTGTCCTGGGTCCTGCTAAGACTCATTCAAGAAAGCAGAACACAAAACCATTGCTAGCATTACATTTTACGTTGCTGAGGCTGACAGTTTAACAAACGGTAGGAACTAAAATATTCTAATCTCCAACTCATGACAAGTCACACAACAAAATTCTTTAACTCATTAGACATTTTAAATCAAAACATACTTAATGTCTTAACCTAAACAGATTCAGTACCCTGAAAATCCCATATGCAGATGGACATCTGCTCTCCTGAATTTTAAGAAAATCTCCCTTAAACCAACATGCAGGACTTTTCAAACTCCTGTCAGAGTTCCTTTAACTACCAGGAAAGAGAATTTGTAGTCAAAGATGTCGGGATTTAGCATAAAGTAGCATTCCACAAGCACAGGATTTCTTTAAAGTATTATATTTTACTTTTAAATTGTAATGCAGATTGTTTGCGCTCCACTTATTTTTCTAAGTTTACTTATTTATTTTTCAGTAATCTCTACATCTAACATGGGGCTCAAACTCACAACCCAGAAATCAACAGTCACATGTTCTACTGAGCCATCCAGGTGCCTCAACACTCCACTTATTTTAATAGGAAACAATGTTTTCATTTGCTTGCCATCATTTTTAAGTAGTTGGAAGATATGTTCGATCTCACTCATAATAAAAAGAAAAGCAAATTAAAACTATGACGACATAACACTTTTCACCTATATAATTGCAGACATTTTAAAATGTGATCACTCTGTTGACAAGAGCGTGAAAAATCATTCTTTCCTGCCTGCCTGATGGGACTGTAAACTGGTACAGCCTCCCAGGAGAAGATGGTAGTCAGATGATGTGTAGCAAAAGATCAAATAAAAAATTTAAATTGATCTGCCACCCAACCTCTGGGATTTGCTTTCCAGATACTCTTGCATCTGCATGGAAGGACAGGTGTGCAAAGATTTGCATCCAGCATCACCTGCGATAGCAAGACTGGAGACACCCTGGCTGTCAATCAGTGGAAGACCGGATCCGGAGATGTAGAATGCGAGTATGTGTTGCGTGGGGTCTCCGAGAAGCAGACGTTGAGACAGAGTACAGGATGTATATCGGGGAGTTACAGCTGTGAAGGAAAAGGAGAGGAAATAAAATTGGGTGAGGAGGGCTGCCAGTAGAACAGAGTTCAGAGCTAACAAAATGTCCTCCCATCCAGAGGGAAGCAAAGATGACCTGTTTGGGAAATAGCCAGGCCCACCTTGCTATCACCTGTCCTACCACCCTTTGCCCAGCCATGGCATGCGGGCTGCCTTGAGAACACTGGCCAACTCACCAGCTGAAGGGGGACCCTGGAAAAGCTGCCAGCTTCCCAGTCCTCAGCGAGGCAGTGAGCCCTTTTTATAAGGAGAGTCTAAACAACTTATTCCTGGGTCTGACATAAGAGTCGCCCATACAATAAAGGGATAAATCTATATTACTTGCCTTGGAACAGTCTCCAGGATATATGTTAAGTGAAAAATAGATAAATAAAGTGCAAAAGAGAGCACAGTGTTTTGGAACTAGAGGTGATAGTTGCCCCACAATGTCTATGTACTGAATGCCATGGAATTGTATGTTTTAAAACGGTTAACTTTGTTGTGTGAATTTCATGTCATTTAAAAAAAAAAAAAAAAAAGGACACAATGGGGGTGCCTGGGTGGCTCAGTCGGTTAAGCATCTGACTTCAGCTCAGGTCATGATCTCACAGTTTGTGGGTTCAAGCCCCACATCGGGCTCTGGGCTGACGCTCAGAGCCTGTTTCAGATTCTGTGTCTCCCTCTCTCTCTGCCCCTTCCCCAATCATGCTCTGTCTCTCAAAACTGAATAAATGTTAAAAAAAATTTTTTTAATAAAAAAATAAAAAAAGGACACAATGTGCTACCATTGTGTTAATAAAAAAGGAAATGCATTTATGTGCATGCATGCGCAGAAAGGCATGGAAAATCTCCAGAAGGAGCCGTGAAACCCTGGTGCTGTGGCTGGCACCGAGGACAGAGACCTGATTTTCACTGAACACTCTTGGTACGGCTTACATTTTTACCACATGCATGTCATTACACCCTCTCTGAAATGCACCATCATCAACAATGTTACTTAATTGTTCTGATGAATGAATTACTTGCCATCAGGAAAAATAAATGAAAAATTCCCTGCCAGATTACTATTAACAAGACACTATTATATTGGTCTTCCAATTTCAGAAAATTCAGCCACTGTCAAGGTGCACGGACATCACATATCAGGTTCCTTTCTCTCAGGGTCAGAGTACTTGAGGAACACAGACACAGTAAATTTCTGGAACCACATGGTGAATATCGATACTTGCTAGAAAAGGATGAAAATTATATCTTACTGAAAATTCCTTCACCAGCTGCTGTATCATGCAACATTGAGCAAATTAGCATGCCTTCACAGACTTCATTATTTTAAAGATGGTAAAACGGCCAAGTCACTGACGTTTCCCCTTTCATCAGAACGTCAAGGCCCGGCTGCCTCTGGGTCTCTCCACCAATTGCTCAAGCACGTCTTTTGAACCCATTTGATGGTGTCACTCAAAAAGGGCACCTTTTTCAACTTGGCTGCCTCTTTTAGACCCAAAATAATTTCAACCATTTCAACAGCTCCAGGCTCCACCAGGTTTTCTATTATTACATGCACCTTTCACGGTGATTCTGAACTGACCTTGAATGAAGAGACAAACACTTTTTTATCTGTTTGTTTGATTGTACTTCTCAGGTATTGCTCCAAGCCAAGACTCTTCTGAGTTGCAAATAAACACAAGTGCTTTGCCTCTAAAGTCACACAAGGGGCTTTCCAATGTCTCTGTGTTTTGTTTCATGCAATCAGGGCTCAGATTTTTCTTGATGGAGAGACATATGGTTGGGCCCTTTTTAGCAACTCCATAATAAAACCAATTACAAAAATAAGTGTCTAAGAATATCTTATGCTTTTAAGATTGACACCACTGCTCATTACTCAATTGCTAGTTGTGGCTGGCAGTTCATGAAATGTCTTTGTGGTCAAGTTCACTGTGGCAAACTCAGAGGCAATGCCATTTCATAGCTAAGGGACTTTGGGTTGCATGGGATCCATTCATTATGCGGTGCATGTCCCTGATTTCAGGCTTTCGCTTCAAATTTTTAAAGCTTCTGGCTAACGTACAACTGTAAGCTTACTGCTCTTTAAGAAAGTAAATAGGGGTGCCTGGGTGGCTCAGTCAGTTAAGCATCCAACATTTGGCTCAGATCATGATCTTGTAGTTTGTGAATTCAAGCCCCACATAAGGCTCTGTGCTAATAGCTCAGAGCCTGGAGCCTGCTTCAGATTCTGTGTCTCCCTCACTCTTTGCTCCTCTTCTGCTTGTTTTCTGTCTCTGTCTCTCAAAAAATGAATTTTAAAAATGTTAAAAAAAAAAAAAAGTAAATGAAAACTGATACTAAAATCCAAAAAGTCAGAATTATCAGTAATCTTAATATATATATTTTTTCATTCATTCATTCATTCATTCATTCATTCAGCAAATATTTAGTGAGTGCCTATCTGCATGCTAGGATCTGTGTAGGGCCCTGGAAATACAGTGGTGAGCCATAAGGACAAATTTCTCACAACATAGAGCTTATGATTTAATAAGAGACATAGATGCTAGATAAATCATCAAACATATAATTATATATTGTGAAAAGTGTTCTGAAAAATGTATATTACTCTAAATGAATATAGGAGACCTACTTTAATTTGGAGCAGTAGAGAAGGGACATTTAAGGCAAGACCTTGTCTTTGTCTGTTTGAGCTACTGTAACATAACACCAGACACTGGGTGGCTTATAAACAACAGAAATTTATTTCTCATAGTTCTAGAAATTGGAAGTCCAAGTACAGGGTGTCAGCATGGTCAAGTTCTGGGGAGGATCCTCTTCCAGGTTAGATATGGCCGACTTCTCCTTGCGTCCTCACATGGCAAAGAGCAGGAGAGGAAGCACCCCCTCTCATCTAATTCACCTCCCAAAGGCCCCACCTCCTCCAAATATCATCACATTGGAGGGTAGGATTTTAACATATGGATGGGGGGGGGTACATTCAGTCCATAACAGATAGGTAATTTCACAGATGCGAAGTGGAAAAGTGTTTTAAGCAGAGGGAACAACCCAAGTGAAGATCCTGGGGGAGGAAAGAGAGGATGTAGTCAAGGAAATGGAGGAGGGTTGGGGACACAATGACTGAGGAGGGTGAAGAAGATACTACCAGAGAGGATGGCAGAGACCAGACTGTGTGGGGGATGTGGGCCACAATGGTAACTTTGAGGATGCCTTTGAAGGTTGTAATGGAGGGACTCGCTTTAGTAGACATGTGTTTGTTTGAGGTTCCTCTGACTCTTGTTTAAAGAACAGGTGAGGCGGGTGGCAAAGAAGAAGTGTGGGGGTACAGTTGAGACATGATGGTAACCTAGAGTGAGGACAATGGGATGGAAACAAGTGGATGAATTAGGGACCTGTTCTGAAGGTAGAACAGACAATTTGGAAAGAGAGTAGCTGCTTCAGAGCAGAGGGAGAGAGGGAGAGTGTCAAGACTGTCAGCAGAACAGGGGCGCCTGAGTGACTCATTCAGTTAAGCATCTGATTCTTGATTTTGGCTCAGGTCATGATCTCATAGTTCACGGGTTCGAGCCCCATATTGGGCTCTGTGCTGACAGTGTGGAGCCTGCTTGGGATTCTCTCCTCTCTCTCCACTTCCCCTGCTCGTGCTGTCTCTCTCTCTCTCTCTCTCTCTCTCAAAATAACTTTTTTAAATTAAAAAAAAAATGTCAGTAGAACAACTAATCACACTCCTTTTAGAAACTCAGTCTTCAGTAACCATCTCCAGTGTCATATATAAGCCTCAATTTCCTCCTCTATGAAACAGGAACACTGCTCCTTGCTACTTACCTTTTCAGGTTGCTGTGCTGATTGAAGGGGTCAATGCATGGAAAGCATTATGAGCAATGTTCGAAATGGCCCTCCTATAATTATCCCCTTTTTGCCCCGTATCTTCATCTTTGCCCTTTGGTAATAATGCTATTCTTCAAGCAGACCAGATGTTGTCCTCTCTTTGCTCATCCACTTACCTCCATCTAAATTTTCTTTCTTCCTTTCGAGCAAAACAGAGGTTACCCCTTCTCAGTCCGTGAATTCTCCAAGTCGTCAACTTTTAGGTCCACAGCAATTTCTTCTGCAATGCTGATCAAGAAGCTGGGGTCTCTTCCACTGTCCGCAGGTACTATGCTCTATTTAACAGTCTCAGCTTTTATTATTTTTTCAGGCAACAGAGTCAGCTGGATGGTTTTCCTAGTCTTCAACATGGTTGCTAGAGCATTTGCTCCAACAGATCAAGAATAAATGCCCTCCAACGAGATCTTGTGGACGTGCTCATCACCCGTACACATGGTTCTCAAGGAAGAACAGCCATGATGGGGAAAGTCACCTTGGGGCCCTCCCAACAAGGTGATGTCATCAAGGAAACTTCTAAAGTATAAGCGGCTAGCTGTTCTCACAGAAACTAACTGCAACTTCTTGGGCCAGGAATTCCAAAGTTTGTGGTAGCTGCTTCCGGATAACATCCCAACTAAGTCAATTAAGGATTTAATAAGTAAATGAGGCTTAAAAATCAATTGGAATGGTATCTTGCCAACATCAATCTCCTGGTTTTAACAATGTAATACGGTTATGTGAATATCACTGAGGGAAGATGGGTGATGGGTACACAGAAAATCTGTAAGTCTTGTTCATCTTACACTATTTCAAAATAAGAGGTTATAATTTTTAAAAATCAAATGCAACTCAAAAGTTAATTATGGCAATCAGTTTTGAAACGCTCTATGATTGTACTTCTACATGCTTTAAGGAAGAACAAAATGATTCACGAGTCATCAAAGCTGCAGAAGCAGAATGCAAGTCATGTGAAAATTCAGGGAGACACAACACTATAAAAATACCTCCATTGACAGAGTCTGAGTTTCCAGACAGTTATCCCAGAAGCCCAAGTGTTAGTGGTGCTCTCCAGCTCTTGTGACGAGGTTATCCCCTATCCCGGGGGTGAGGGGTGGTCTCTCAGGACACCAGTACAAGGGGCTTCCACCAAGCCAGCCAGCCCTTGGGCCCTCCCACCTTCCTTAGACTAAATCCTGAAATGTTCACTGGGACAAAAGGTCAACCACATATTTCTCCTCCCATAAGCCTTGGCACAAATGTCCTCAAATATGCCCAATAAGCTTGTGTGCCATACTGAGAATAACAATAGCAGCTAACATTGACTGGATACTTCTTGTTTTTAAATTTTCTTCTTTTTTGAGATAGACAGACAGATAGAGCATGAGTGGGGGAGGGGCAGAGAGAGAGGGAGACACAGAATTCCAGGCAGGCTCCAGGCTCCGAGCTGTCAGCAGAGAGCCCAACTCAGGGCTCAAACTCTGCAGCTGTGAGATCATGACCTGAGCAGAAGTCAGATGCTTAACCGACTGAGCCACCCAGGTGCCCCTCCACCTTCATTTCTAACTCTTCTAGAAAAACCCTGCTCCTCCTCCTCCGAGGTTGAAAAATTTGTAAGTGAAAAATGACCCCATTTTTCTCAAGGGTGGAGGGAGAGGAACAATCACAGTCGCCTTCAACCAAAAGTGTGGGGGAAAAAAGCATCACCAAACCTGAGACAGACTTTTTAATGCCTTTGAAAAGATGTACAAATCAAATAGCTTTTGTCCATCTCTCTGCTCTTCAGAATTACCGTGCCTGCACCTGAAGTTTAAGCAAAGAAATCCATTAAACAAACCTAAAATCATGAAACCCAGATTTAGAGATGTATCCCCTTGCTCTAATGAATGTCCAATTCAAAACACCATTTTGTCTTCAAAGAGCCCTGAAGGTTCTCATCCTTATCTTTCTGTTCTGGTAGCAGAAATATTACATCTTTGAAAAGAAAAAAAAAAAACATTATTCTGAGAGCTAAAACAGAAAAGGCTTTGAACTATTTAGAGATAAATCAACTCATAGTTACCAATAAACCAAAAAGAAAAAAAGAGACTATTTCAAACCAAGTAGGCCGCTGTTACATATATTCAAATGTTAATTTCCAAATCAGCCTTAGACTAATATGCATTCACATTCTGCTGAAATGTCATACAAGCCCCCATTCAATCAGTTCAACAATTAAATTCTTTCTCTGAGGAAGGAACCAGGTCGCCAGAGAAGCAAACCTCAGGTAAAGCTTCTACACCCTGATTCAGGTAGCTATTACCAGGCACATATAACCTCTTTCCACTGGATGGCATTCCTTAGAACTCATACACAAATTTACCTTAACTTCATTTAAATTTTAAAATTCTTCTTTCAGCTGAGTTGCTGGGTTTTGTAATGAGGAGGAATAGCAGTTGCCCTCAGGGCCTCCAAGGACAGTGGGGCTGTGTGTGTACTGTACAAAGGCACTTGGCCAAGGTGATGAGCTGGGACAGAAATCCAGTCCTCCCTCTGATCACTAGTTAAGCCGTCTGGCCCGGTCCAAAGGGCTTTAGACAAAGGAAAGGATGCCTTTTGGTAATTTGCCCTCCTCCACCATCCTGAGAAGGCACTTCTTAAAATTCGCCTTTATGGAAGTGGCATTTCTTTGTAAACCACCTAAAAAAAACTAGAGGAGCCAGTTGTGGTTCTAGACATCACCCATTTGTGGGGCTGTATCCTTAAGATGATCTACATACCACTAGAAGGTAGATCTGGGCTTTTGTCCAGACTTCCTCAGCTCTCAGCTGTGGCCCTTCCCTACTCATATCCCTCAGGCTTCACCTTTATTTTTTTCATTTATTTTTAATGTTTATTTATATTTCAGGGAAGGAGAGAGACAGAGAGACAGAGAGAGGCAGTGGGAGAGGGACAGAGAAAGATGGAGACAGAATCCAAAGTAGGCTCCAGGCTCTGAGCTGTCAGCACAGAACCTGATGCAGGGCTCAAACTCACTAGCCATGAGTTCATGACCTCAGCCAAAGTGTGATGCCTAACTGACTGAGCCACAGAGGTGCCCCTTTCTTAAAGTTTATTTATCTTGATAGAGAGAGAGAATGAGCAGGGGAAGGGTAGAGAGAGGGAAAGAGAGAATCCCAAGCAGGCTCTGAGCCTTCAGCACGGAGACTGATACGGGACTCGAACTCATAAACTGTGAGATCAAGACCTGAGCCAAAATCAAGAGCTCAACCGACTGAGCCACCCAGGCGTCCCACTTCATCCTTATTCCTTTTCCATACATTGCAAGTACAAGACCCATTCTTTCTGATTCTTAATCTTACCTAGAAATTAAAGTACAGATGTTTCCTGGAATACTGAACCTTGATACATATAGATTGTTTTATAAAGCACATAATGCTATTTCAGGGATAAAGAAAATGTTGCATCACAGATGAACACTATAGAACCTCAGTATCAGTAAACTGAATTTATTCTTACTCAAAACTGGATAGTGCCTGGCTAATCTGGCAACTCTACAAAATTCAAGTTTTTCCATACATGCCTTCTCTTTTAAATGGCTGTCACTGAAATACAATTTGCACACCATAGAATTTACCCATTTAAAGTATATAAGTCAATTTTTCTGTGTGTGTATTCAGAGTTGTGCAACCATCACCACTACCGAGATTAGCACATTTCCATTGGCCAAAAAAGAAACTCTGTACCTATTAATAGTCATTCCCCATTCTTCCCTTCCCCACCCCCCAAATCTTGGCAGTCACTAATTTACTTTCTATGTGGATTCTAAACATTTCATAGGAATGGATTCATAAAACAGGTGGTCTTTCATGACTGGTTCCTTTCACTCTACGTACTGCTTTCAAGATTCATCCATGTTGTAACAGGTGTCAGTATTTCATTCCCATCATATGGATGTACCCCATTTGTTCACCCATTTTCAGCTAAGGGACATGTGGGTTGTTTCCACCTTTTGACTATTATAAATAATGCTCTGACTTACCTTTGTAAAGGCTCGTTCCAATTGCTGTGTTGAAAACAGAATAGAATGGCGCATCTGAGACAGTGAGAACAGCAAGGATGTTCTTGCAGGGATCTGGGTGAGAGTGGTTGGTGGCTCACACTTGGGTAAATATGTCAAAAATGGCCACTTTCTGGTGTATTTTTATATAACCTGCTTCTGAAGCTTCCCCTGCTTCTTTTTCTTTTTTAAACCATCACTACACTTACTTCACTGCGTTTTTGCCGACTTACGGGATCACAGGTATAACACCTTGATGTAAACACTTACAATTATCTTTTTGCTGGGTATGTATTAGATATTTAACAAAATCTTAGCTCTCCCAGGGTTTGTCTGCATGAACCAACCAAATCAAAATCTGCAAAATGACAACTCTCCAGTGTCTCTACAGTTTTGCTGTAAAGATTTCACAGCCTCAGCCTCTAAAATTATTTCATCAAGTTCAATGGATATGTGTTCAATTCTTTGCTAGCCCATTTTTTCCAACAATGTTGCTAACAATATTTCTGTAGCAGCCTTCTTGTCTAATGTACTAGTTGAAATGTCAAAAAGCACAGGGTTTAAAAGCTTTTCTCCAATGGAATATACTCCTTCACATGTGACATGGCAATGTGATCCAAACAATGTCGTAAGGGCATTTTCTTGGTTACATAAAATTTTGTTTGCATGCATTTTTCGATAGCTTTCAGCTACTGAATAGCAATATATATAAGAAGCAGCTGAGAGACTTATGTAATCATATTTTGTATGTCCACAAACATCACAGCTCCCTGAGAAAGCTGATCTGTGATAACAGAAAGGACCTTACTCTGCTGGGCACCTGGACAAGTCTGTCAACAAGTTTGGGAGTAGAAGTCAGAAAGAGCTAGAATTCTTAGCAAAATGGACAGAGAAAGAATTGAAAACCCAGAGGAAGATAATAGCCAATGAGAATGGGCATCACAAAATTGAAGAGTGAATTCAAGAAAGAGCAAGAGCAAGGGACAGGATCCCTCTCCGGAGCAGAGAGAGCTGAGGATGTACAGGAATGCCTGCTGGATAGGTTAGTCATTTGTTGTGAGGCGTGCAATACCAATCCCACTTTGGTCTCCCTACTGGAATCATCAGTGAAGTCTAGACTGTTGTATCCACTATCTATTGCTGCATAACATGTTACCCCAAAATGTAGTGGCTTAAAACAACCATGTTTATTACGTGGGTTTACGTGGGTCATAAATCTGAGCATGGATTAACTGGTCCCTTTGCTTCAAGGTCTCTCCCAGGTTGCACTTAAGGTGTCAACCAAGTACGAACGATGCAACTTCATGACGTCAATAACAAACTTGATCAGATAAAATAGGGCAGCATTAATTGACTTGACTCGGGCCCTGCTTGAAGTGGATAACTATCTCAAATCAAAGGGATGCTAGAGAACCTTCTCTAGGATTCCCCTTGCAGTCTTTGGAGGGTGCATTCTTTCATAGATATTTTTAATGGAACAGTCAGGTCCCAGGAGGAAATGGATGGCACACTCCAATGAGGCTATTGAGGACAATTTAATGAAGAAATTATACAGAGGTGTGGGCAGGGGTAAAAGAAAACTAGAAATGTGAAGTACCCTAGAATTATCAACAGTGGGAGCCCTTACCACTCACATCTAAGAGGGAAAGGAGGGGTGCCTGGGTGGCTCAGTCAGTTAAGTGTCCAACTCCTAATTTCGGATCAAGTCATGATCTAATGGTTCAGTTCATGAGATTGAGCCTCATGTTAGACTCTGTGCTGAATGTGTGGAGACTGTTTGGGATTCTCTCTCTCCCTCTGCCCCTCTCCTACTCTCTCACTCTCTCTCTCAATAAATAGATACACCTTTTTTTAAAAAAAAAAGGGGGGGGGAGGGATGCAAGAGGTTTCTGGAACCCAGGAAGTGATAGCTGTAAGAAAGTGCTATTTTCTTCAAGGAGGAACACACTGCTAAATCTCAGGCTAGCTCCAAAGAATTGGGGTGCTAGAACTTTAAAAGCATGTTTACAGGGTTCAGCATCATTGTATATCATTTCCAAGCTTCTGTTCTTTCATTTCTATAACTAAGCAATTGACAACACCAGTGTGGGTGTCTGATTATGGGAATGGTCATGGGCGAGACACCAACAAAGAGAAAAGCCCCCTGCACCTGTGCAGAGATCAGAGGAGTCCTCACAAGAAGCCCTATGACAAGGCATTGCTGGGCACCGCTTAGAAACTGAGACTTGGAAAGAGCGTATTGCTATGTGAGCAACACCAGACTATTCAAGGGGACTACAGGTCCCTCCCCACATCCCAGAATTCTTGCTCTGCATGATGCTAAATCAGGAGGAAGAAAAGCAGGAGCCCATACTGGCTGCCCTGGGGGGACAGGAGGCATAGGCCCAGTTGGACAAGCAGAGTCAGGTACCCAGAGTCAGTTGGGTATGACTCAGTCTCCCTGAAGCCAAATTCCCAAACAAGGAAGGCCCCTGGAGGGCCAGAGGATCAAATCTCTCATCCCCCGTGCCCCATAAGAGTCATCCCCAGAACAAGCTCAGGGCTCAAGGAAAAAGTCTTAAATATTATTGTGCTATTTTGTCAGCTGTGTAAAGACAGTTTTCAAAACCACGGTCCCTGTAACCCATCAGGCCCACAGGTGCATCTGAGTTTGATTCAGGGTAGTGTGGTGCTGTCTGGGGCCCTGTGGAGCCAGGATCTCTACTCTACTTGTTACAGAGAAAATAGCACTTTATGATCAGCTGCACTTCAATACAAAACAATTTTCAGATGTCCAAAAATTAAGACTAGCAGAGAAGAGAAGCCATTCTAACCAGCTGAAGGTATCAGAAAATCCAACCCAAATTTGTTCATGTAACTGAATGGACTGAGGCAGATCTATAGGTATGGTTTGATCCAGGCTCTAAAAGCTTTTACCAGAAACTGGTTTTGCTCACACCTTTTTTTTGTTTACTTATTTATTTCTGAGAAAGAGTGCACAAGCGGGGAAGGGCAGAGAGAGAAAGGGAGACACATAATTTGAAGCAGGCTCCAGGCTGTCAGTGCACAAACCCACAGACCATGAGATCATGACCTGAGCCAAAGTCAGAAGCTTAACCAACTGAGCCACCCAGGTGTCCCTGCTCACACCATTTCTTAATTCCATTCCTTCACAGCTTCTCTTCTTAGCATTTCAAGATGGCTGGACAGTTCATGTCCAGAAGGAAAGCAAATCTGTTTTTCTCCCTCCCTTCCTGTCTCTATCTCTGCCTCTCTATGTCTTTCTGTCTCTCTCCCTTCCCCCTCCAATAATTGAATAAAAATCCATGGCCTGGGAGTACCTGGGTGGTTTAGTCAGTTAAGTGTCCATCTCTTGATTTTGGCTCAGGTCATGATCTCAGGGTTCCTGGGTTTGAGCCCCACATCAGGTTCTGCACAGAGCCTGCTTGGAATTCTCTCACTCCCCCTCTCTTTGCCCCTCCCCTGCTCATGTGTACCAGTGTGCATGCTCTCTCTCTTTCCCTCTCAAAATAAAAAAACTTAAAAAAAAAATCCATGGCCTGGCTGTCACTGGCCCATCCCTCAATCAATCCCTGTGGTTTAAGGAATGTGTTACACTGATTGATTTAAGAGAATCAGAGCCCAACCCTGGAGCTGAAGGTGGGATTCATCTCACCTAATCCACATGAGTGACAGCCCCAGAGGGATGTTTCCCCAAAGGGAATTCAGTCTTGTGGGGAAGGAGGAATTGATGCTGAGTCATTATAAATGGCAAGTGTTAAAGATAAATAAACATACCAGGCCTCCCTCTTCACAAAAAGTAAAAGATCCCCTAGGGAGAATCAAAAAGGAATAGGACACCCATGCAGAGAAATGTTAGGTTTCCAGGCTAAGCTTACATTCCAGAGCTAGACTGTTTCAGCCAAACAAGGCTGCCTGTTTCTCAGCTCCTCATACGTGGCCGGCATTTACCTACCCTGCACTCATTTCCCCTTATTCTGTGTATTTACAGTTCGGGAGGTCAGAGGTCTGAGCAGGACTCAGCTGGATCCTCAGCTCAGGGTCTCACTGGTGAAAGCATGCTAGGGCTGGGGTCTCATCTGAGGTTTGGGACCCCTTGCAAGACTGCAGGCTGCTTTCAGACTTTACTTCCTTATTATTGTATGACTGAGGTCTTCACTCTCTTGCTGGCGGTCAGCCAGGGACCTCTAAACTCCAAAGGTCCACGCTAGGTCCTTGCCATGTGCCCCCTCCACAGGCTCTCTCACACTGAATACCTCTGACTTCAGGAAGGGCCTACTTCTTTTAAGTAAATCTGGCCCTGGTTAAGTCTGGCCCACTCAAACAATCTGGGTTTTTTTTTATGTTTATTTATTTTTAATTTTTTAATTATTTATTTATTTTGAGAGAGACAGAGAGAATGTGAGTGGGAAGGGGCAGAGAGAGAGACAATCTCAAGCAGGCTTCATGCAGTCAGTGCACAGAGCCGAATGTGGGGCTCAAATTCATGAAACCGTAAAATCACAACCTGAGCCAAAGTTGGATGGTCAAACAACTGAGCCACCCAGGTGCCTCAATGTTTATTATATATAGAGACAGACAGACAGACAGACAGAGACAGAGACAGAGACAGAGCGTGCATGAGTGGGGGAGGGGCAGAGAGAGAGAAAGAGACACAGAACCCAAAGCAAGCTCCAGGCTCTGAGCTGTCAGCACAGAGCCCAATGCAGGGCTCGAACTCATGAACTGCAAGATTATGATGTGAGCTGAACCCAGAAATGAGCCCACCTAGGTTCCCCAATCTACCTTTTTATTAAATCAACAAGTTAGTAAAAACTAATAGTCTAAGACTAAAGTCAGGAGTGACATTCCATCACACCCACAGGTTCTGCCTGTACTCAAGGGGAAGAGATTACACAGGGCGTGCACACCAAGGAGCTTAAGGCCACACTAGAATGCTGTCTAACACAGTTTGGTAACTGAACTCTTCCAGAACCATCCATTTCCTATTCAGCCAGTATGACTTGGGGTAAAGTGTATCATCTTGCAATCCACAGCATGGGACCAGCACTGTACAAAGGAGGGCATGTTGAAGACACGATGTATACGTTAGCTTTGGCTGCAGTAACAAATAACCCCAAATTCTAAATGGCTTCCCATAACAAGTATTCATTTCTTGCTCCTGAGTATTCAGTTGGCTGTGGCTCTGCTCGGTTCTGCTGATCTCTGTGTGGCTCCAAGCTGCAGGATGGGTTCATGTCTATTCTATATGTCTCCTCATCTATACATTGATGCACAGGGAGAAGCAACTACCAACAGGTCAAGCCAAATAATGTGAGCTCATATAAGACCACCGCTGGTGGAATCTATCATTTCTGCTCACATTCCATCAAAGCCCAAAGTCAGCAGTGCTGAGACACGTGGATATATAACCCTAATAAAGGGAGTAATCAAAGGAGTTGGGGATGGTCATCTAGTCCACCATACATGGGAATGTTCCAGAGGGTTTCATAGACTGAAAGCAATTTCTCAGTCTTCTCCTAAGGACAACCCTCTCTCCAGATTTTATCAGCATATGTCCAGTCTGAGTCATCAAAGGCCAGGATGGAGGTAAAAGTCAGTAAGGTCTTCACCTGCAGACAAGTTGCAGATCTCTCCCCAAAGGTCAGACAAGCCCATGATGCTTTCTGAAATAATCAGTGATGGAGGCAGTAAAGGCAGAGAAGTAAAAAATGAATCCCCGGGTGGCTCAGTCTATTGGGTGTCCAACTTCAGCTCAGGTCATGATTTCACCATCTGTGAGTTCGAGCCCCATATCGGGCTCTGTGCTGACACCTCAGAGCCTGGAGTCCACTTCAGATATTGTGTCTCCCTCTCTCTCTGCCCCTTCCCCATTCACACTCTGTCTCTCTCTGTCTCTCGAACATGAATAAACATTAAAATTTTTTAAATAAATAAAATAAAATAATAAATAGAATGAATCCCCTATGGTGGCTGAAAATCCCAGGAATCACTGGATGCCTGGGATGGATTTATAGAGAGGGTATTCACCCTAAGACACACTTTGTAGATGTCCCGCCTGTTCACTCTATGACCTGGAAATTCTGCAGTGTTTAGTTTTATTTTTTCTATTATACATATGTTTTCCATGGAAACAATACAGACGTTTTTAAAGGTAAGAATGGGCAACAGACTTAAGGACAAAGGAATATTGAATATTTAATACTAAGTTCTTTACTGTGTTATCATTCTCCATCATGACAGCATTTTTAAAATAAAGCCAGGAAACCACACACACACACACACACACACACACACACACACCAAGACACAGCCACCTTTCCTTGGTAATGGAACCCATCTCCAGCAACTGTGGTGACTCCCTGGGCACCAGGACTAGAGAGAATGATGTATTTCTAGGTCCCACTGAAGTTTCAGGAAGACTTCCAGCCCCCACAAGCTATGCTCAGCATCTGGAGTGGACCTGAAGGTGGGGTGATATTCAGATATCTGACAACCAATACGGCATAGGTTCTGACCAATCAGGACCATGGCCAGCACACCACCATCACGACCTGTGTGCTAGTGACTGTGATCCCTGCCTCCAGCTGAGGGGCAAGTTGTAGAAGATGGAGGCTGGGAATGCAACGGCAGGGTTGACATTGAAAGGTGAACAGCAGCAGCACCTGCCAGGGTGACCCGCTGCTTCCCTGCACGCAAAGGACTGCACATCTCAACCTGAGACCCCAGGGGTCCTGCAGGGCATAAGCTGGATTTGTCTTCCTGCCTGAGGCAATCACCAATTATAAGTGCTGTGAGGCAAGCTGGCCTCCCGCCAGAGGAGGAGGTGAAGGGAGTTACAGAATCTCTCTCTGATCTAACTTATTGGAGAAATTAAAAGATACTCCTCCAGGAGACAGCACAGTGCGAGGTAGAAAGTCAAGACCCAAAAATCTTCCTATCTGCAGGGTCTTAAACCACAGTTCTTTAACCTCTTGGGCTCAGTCCCCTCATCTGAAAATGGGAATCATAACTGCACCCAACTGGCAGTGTCGTGACGACAACGAAGTGAGCTAATGATACAGGCAAAGCCCCTAGAGCAATGCCAGATGCAGAGCTGGCCCTCCAGACATCACTGTCACCATCCAAGATGGGAGGAAGGGTCCAGGAAGTCCTTCAAAACCAAATGATCAGAAGGGAAGGTGAGACACAAAAACTCCACGACATTGACAGCATGACGCCTGACTCAACGGGAAGTTGTTTTTATTGCTGTTCCCCAGGAAAATTCATGGCCGAAGGAAAGCGGGTCCTGAGCTGGATCCGAGGCTGCTTGGACCCAACCAGAACCTGCACAGACCCATTCTCATGCAACGCCCCTCTCCAATCAGCCAGTCTGGTCCTGCTACACCGGGGGCTGGTGCTGTTGCTAACAAGATTGATGATCTGTGATTGAGAAGCAACACGAGCTGCCATTTCCCCACCAGGATGAGAGAAGAACCAAATCAGACCCTAAGTAACACCTGCAGGTCCACACCTTCCATATGCCAGCCTTTTCATTTTCTATAATAACTGCATGTGACATCTGAAAATACATCAGTCTCTATAACACCTACCCATACTGCATTTTAAAATCCACCCACCTCTCATGGAACACCAGAGATTTTTGGAAACTCAGGCAGGCTTTTCTTCTTATCTCCAGATGAGATGTCTACTGTGGATATGCATGACCAGGAAGAGGATGCGGGGCGTGCTGGTGGCGGAACAGAAGTGCCCAGGGTGTCTAACTTGCTCCCTAAGGGATGTCATGAGAAATGACTCTGATTGCTATTTCTGAGACGGCATAACACCTGGGAGGTAGCACAGCACACCACCATTGCCCTTCCTGAGCCTGAGGCCAAGAATATCCTGCAAATTTCCAGAAGTAACTCCATCCCAGCCTTCAAAAGTATTGGGCCAGTGGGCTGACTTTGCTCTGCTGTGCTATAATCACATGCGTGACTGACTTGCACTATATATTTCCTTTTATTTCAACCCATCCCCAAAGCCCAGAGCAACTTAAAACCGGAAGAGCCACCACCTTTGTCACAAAAGGAATGTTTTAAAAGCTTAACGGATAACTCCACAGCCATTCATTCAACTGACTCCCAAAGAAATGGAAGGCATCTGGAAAATGTATTTAAAAATTGATTTAACGTTGAGCCATGTTAAATGTTTTAATTTCCAGGCAATGCAATGCCCACCAAAACATCAATTAGTCCCAGCAATCAGGCAGGAGTATTGGCTTCTGTTGAGGGATTCATTTATTTCAGCTCTGCTAAATATCTAAGAAGGAGAAATCCAATGTAGCCTATAGCTCTGAGGAAGAGACATTAAGCCAGAGAAGAAGCTAGATCAGGCCCTGGATAAAATGGTACCATTGCCAGCACCCGCCACTCCTTACATACAAGTTACCGCCCTCCCTCCAGAGAGAGATGCCAGGAACTTGTACGTAAGGTCCTCATGCCCTTGATAGAAAATACCCTCCCCTCCTCACAGCTTCTCTGTCTCCAAGCTGGAAAGCAAGCGAGGCTGAATCGGGGCAGAGAATGTCTCTCTGCTGATGAGGACACAAAGCAGCTGAAGAACTTTTAAAATCATTTTTAAGAATTATTCTTCCTTTTTGTGCCTTTGAAATTTCAAGGCATGGGGTCTCCCCATCCCAGTGGAGGCTGTGGGTTGGGGTAGGAGTCTCACAGTCTGAAGTGCCTCTGTTTCCACACACCCTGGGCCGGCTGCTTGGACGCTTAAGGGCAATGTGCACACGCCGCTCATCACACGATCTCGGCCAGAAGAACCAGCAGAGGACAGCCGAGCCAAAGACCCCAGGCGTCAGGAGCTCCTAAAATGAAACAAAGGTGCACAGGAGGCCTCAGCAATCTGCAGTGGGGGGAGGGGGACGTGAGGGGCACATGCATCATGCCCAGCTCCCCGAGTCTCCCTCTGGCCCATTCATGTGATCCCCCAGAATGCTGTTTGCTCTTCTCTTCCTGGGAATTATGACCCCAAAGCAGGGAGAAGTGAGAATTCAATGTCATTATGTGAATCAGCTTGTACCAGAGTTTCCTCAATCCTAAGAGTCACCTGGGGAGATGGTTAAAAATACAAATCCCAGGATCCTCCCCCTGGAGATTGTGATTGAGCAAGTGTGGGATGAGGCCCAGGAATCCGTATTTTAAGGATCCCTCCCAAGTGATCCTGATAATGAAGCAAGTTTAGGAAATAAGAGAGTAAGGGTATTCCCCTCAGGAAGGGGCCTATGGGACGAATGGAAGGAGAAAGGCATCTGAGGTCCCACAGGGACACCGCTTTCTGACACTGTGGGTTCAAGGAAAAACTGGTCCTGCCTCTCTTCAGGAGATTTGGTAATATCTATCAAAATTACAAATGCACAGACCCTCGGGGCACCTGGGTGGCTTAGTCGGTTAAGCCTCCGACTTTCGCTCAGGTCATGATCTCGCGGTTTGTGGGTTCGAGCCCCGCATCGGGCTCTGTGCTGACTGCCAGCTCAGAGCCTGGAGCCTGTTTCAGAGTCTGTGACTCCCTCTCTCTCTGACCCTCCCCTGCTCACGCTGTCTCTCTCTCTCTCTCTCCTAGAAATAAAAACAAAAAAACAAAAAAACAAAACAAATGCACAGACCCTCTGACCTAGCAACCCCACTTTGAAGACTTTAACCTGGAGATATACTTGAACGGATGCAAATGATAAAAAGGTTATTCCCTGCAGCCTTGTTTGTAAGAGTTAAAAAAAATAATAAAAAAGAAAACACTGAACTATCCATCTGTAGAGATCAGGTTAAATGAAGTTATGGTGCAACTGGAAAACCAACAACTGCCTGGTCCTATGTACAGATACAGAACTGTCTCCAAGGTATATTGTTAGGTGAGATATGCAAGGTGCAGAACAAAGGGTATAATTACCCTTTTTAAAGCGCAGAGATAATCAATGGATATGTGCCGGCTGATGATCTCTGGACAGATACACAAGAAGCTGGTAACACCACTTGCCTCTGGGGGAGGGAAGGTGATGATGGGACAGGGGACAGACAGAGGGAGACATTTCAGTGCATTCCTTTTTAGACCTTACCTATTTTGAACCCCGTCCATTAACTCTTGTGTGTATTACATAAAACACACAAAACACAATATTTAACAATAATTTTTAAATGTATGCACATTCTATTTTAACGAAAAAATTTTCAAATAATAATAGTACATCAAAGGAGTGCCACCTCTGGCCACTTGTGGCTGCAGAAATTGGGAATCCCCCAGTTCTCCATCCCCAAGGGAAGGCTGGGGTGGACGGAGGGAGATATTCACACCAGGAAAAGGCAGAGTGGAGGTCTTGAGCACCAAGTTCTCTTTGCTCTCTGGGTATTTGCTCACGCTGCTCCCTCTACCTGGGACACTGTCCGTGGGGATGAGTCTATAGTCTCCCCAGTCTGGGCTGCAATTTAGACATTACTGTTTTTGGGAGGTTTCCATGGGCACTTCCCGATACCCTCAAGCCTATGTCAGCTGTCTCGCCCATGTGTTCCCTCAGTGCCTGTGTTCCCCATCACAGCACCTGTCATTCTGCCTCATGGTCGCCTGGCTACGTAGGTCCTCCCTCACCTGCATGCTTGACTGACAGCTCAGTGAGCATGGAGGACACATCTGGCTTGCTCACGGCTGTCTCCCCAGAACCCAACATCATGCTCAGTCCAGAGACGGTGCTTAGTACAGATAGGAGGGGTCACAAAGAAGTGACAGAGTGAAGGGAAAGGAAGAGATGAGTAAAGAAAGGCAAGAAAAGCCACACACCTCTGACCCCCTTACCCTAGCTCAGCCCTAGTCACCATCACCTCCCTCTGCCTCCTTCCTTCCCTGGTCTTCCCAGATGTGAAATCATCGTGTTCATTTCCAAGACAGCCTTAGCTGTCTGGCTCACCTCCATGCAGGCTTGATGCACAGAAGGTGCCCAATATATACTGGTTGAGTTTACTAATTAATACGACTTGGTGAGAAGAAGGCAGGCTCCAAAGGAACAGGTGAAATGTATTTACACTTGAGAGATTCTGATTCAACGAGTTCTGGGTGGGGTCAGAGAAACTGGCTGTTTTCAAAGTTCCTGCCAGGCACCTGGGTGGCTTAGTAGGTTAAGAGTCCCAACTCCTGCTTTTTGCTCAGGTCAGGATCTCCCAGTTAGTGAGATGGAGCCAGTTGTACAACGGCTCTGCGCTGGCAGCATGGAGCCTGCTTGGGATTCTCATTCTCATTCTCTCTCTCTCTCCCTCTCAATAAATAAATATATAAACAAATAAATTAAAAAAATTTTAAGTTCCCCCAGGTGACCTCAAAGCACAGGCAGAGCTGAGGGTCATTTACAGACACCTGCTAGGGGACTTGGGATTTTTCTACGAATGTAGAGTCTCGGAAGACTGTGAGAGACCCCACTTTGAATCTTAGGACCCTCCCCGCCCAAGAAGAGGGAAAGGGGCTAAGGGGGACCAGGCAGAGTGCCGCCCTGCTCACCTGGAAGAGAACCAGTGGAGGCGATCCGGGTGGGGCTGGCGCTCGGGGGCGTGTCCAGCCAGGAACGAGTCTTGGCGCCATCTAGCGCCCGCTGGAGGCTCTGCAGCTGCAACATGCTGAGCTGCCGGCGCTGGGCTGGGGTCACCGCCGCTGCGTTCTCAGGACCCAAGGAGGCAATCTGCTCCGCGGACAGCTCCTGCAGCCGGGCGGGGTGGAAAGGGACAGCGCCCTCAGTGGGTCCCCTCCGCAGGTCTCCCAAACCTCGGTCACCCGCCCAGGGCCCCGCACAACTTAGCCATACCCGTGTACCCTTTCTGCTCCTCTTGAGGATCATTCCCTAAAATCGCATCGCTCTTTCACTATTAGAATAAATTTATTTTAAAAATGGAAAATTTTAGGTGGAAATTTCCAAAAATGGAAGACCAGAGTGACTTGCCACCGGTAACCATTAACAATAAGGCCAAAGAAATGAAACATTACTGAATTCTAGCTAGACTTGTTGATCAACAATGTCTGAACCATGGTCTCTTAAAAAATAATAAAAAGGAGACTTTAAGTGATGTAGAGGTGTTAAAGACCTTTTAGCTCCACACTGAGACTTCCTCCTTGAAGTAATCAGCTTTAACAGAGTGTTGAAGAGAGTCATGATTTTCTCACTGTGTGACTTAATGTTGTTTAATTCAGTGCAAGGTGCCTCCTCCGGGGCTCAGGTCCCTCACCTGAGAAACACTGATGCAGAGAAGAAAACACAAGCCTAAAGGCTAAAGATCTGAATCTGTGTCCCAGTTCTGCCATGTACTAGCTGTGTGACCTTGGGCAAGTTTCACAGCCTCTCTGGGCTCTGGACTAGATGTGGAAAGGCACAGAGAATTCATCTCTTGTGTGGATTCTGGTCCTTTGGCATGACTGCCCGCACACCATGGGGGTGGAGACTTTGAGTGCTCAGTAGAGGAAAGGTGTGGTAATCTATTAGTGACATCTGCCATCGACGCTGGAAGTGGGAATTTCTCGAAGGACACCAGGTCTTTGAGGACCCTGCAGAAGATGTTTTCTGGTCACTTCTAGCTCAGAGGTCATGGTGGCTGGTTCCAGTGGGTCTGGAATGAGGTGGGATGGTGGGATTCTGAATTCGTAGAGGGGCTTCTAAAGTCATACTGCTTATTTTCTAAGGACCCCAAAGATTCTGGGAAAGGGGTTATGCCCCCTCATCCCCTCCTCTTCTTTCCTTCACCCTCTTCTTATTCCCTGAGGAGATGCTTCCCTGGAATCATGTGGTTCCCTTACTTAGAACCCTTCCCTGCCCTCCACTTCCAGGACACAGTTCTGGCTCCTGAATGTGGCAATGGGGACTTCACACTCTGGGCCAAGCCCAACTCTCCAGCTGCCTCCCCCACCTCTCTTCATTGCAGGAGAATGAGCGCCTATATTTGTAACCCTCAGGAAAGCCCCCTTTCCCTGCCCGTCTTTCTGCATGCCACACCGGTCCTCCCTCTGACCTAGCTGACCTTGCCGCCCAAGGTCAGCATAACCTCCTCCCTCAGACACACGGACACACCCAACACAGGTACTCCTCTGGCTTACACCTTGCATCTACCATTAACAGAGTCTGTACTATAGAAATTATCTATCTTTCCAATGGGGTTGACCTGCAACCCACAGGCCACACTGAATCTCTAGGGCTAGTGGGTTCTGTTTAAAAAAATAATAATAAATTCAAAGTGATTGCCAACATTTACTTATCAGGAGGTTTCACATGAAAATGGAGACCTCAGGAATCTGTAAAATAAAATTTTTAAAAAGGGAGATCTGGTAATAGTGGGCCCAGATTGTCACTCTGCACTGATGTGCCAGAGATGAGGCACAGCTTCCCCGTTTAGACAGGGCTAAGCTTACACAGTTCACCTGGGGCTTTACCCAGGCCACTGCACTCTTTCATGTAACCTTCTGAGGCCCTGCATGCACTGGGTTACACCCCAGGGGCACCTCACCTGGAGCCCATCACAGGGGCGATAGTCAGTAGGGATTTCTGAAATAAATACCTGAACAAGGAAGCAACCACAAAGCACACCCCAAACAAGACAAGGAGAAAGTGCTCAGCAACGTGCCAGCATCCAGAACCAAGCTGCCTACCCCGTGCACAGTCCCCCAGAGGGGAAGCTCTGTAGCCCAAAGGACTCCAATTAATTTCCCAAAAACAGCTGGGGAAGTGTCAATGCTGGGATCTGTCCTGTGTTCTGAAGTCATTCGAGGTCTGCCATCTGTCTTGAAATGAACCAGTGAGGTGGCATCGCGGGAGTCTGTCCAGCTTCGTTTGTGTGCCTTACACGGTTGTGGTGGACAGAATGTATTTCCAAGTTACCCAGCAAGCAAGAGAACCAGGGCCACTCCTCATCAGAGCACGCTGTCCCCTCCAAACACTCCCCTAATCTTGTACGAGGACACGAAGCAAGGGACCCTCACTGACTACTCTGCTACAGTTGACCCAATGACACCCTATCAACTTTTTCCATAGCATCGTCACCTGTCCTTTGAGGTTTTCTTCTTTTTTTTTAAGTAATTTATTGTCATATTAGCTAAAATACTCCTTTGATGTTTTCTTAACATGTTTCCTTAAACCAACTAAAATACTTTTACTTAAATTTATTCAATAGGGAAATGTTATGGGGTGCCTGGGTGGCTCAGTCGGTTAAGCATCCGATTATTGATTTCGGCTCAGGTCGTGATCTCGTGGCTTGTAAGTTTAAGCCCCATATCGGGCTCTGTGCTGACAATGTGGAGCCTGCTTGGGATTCTCTGTCTCTCTCTCTCTGCCCCTCCCCAGCTTGCAATCTCTCTCTCTCTCACTCTCAAAAATAAATAAATAACCATAAAAATAAATAAACAAAGAAACAAATAAATAAATAAATAAAAATAATAAGGAAATGTTATATAGGTCCACAATCATTGTGGCAATTCCAAAATCCAAAAAAGTCTCAAAGCTGAAAGTGTTTTCCAAACTTTAAGACAAATTTCTTTGCCTGTAAAACCTGGATTGATAGAAGCCCATTTAGAGTCTCTATTCCAATTAATGTGATGTCGTTGATTTCTTGGCAGAAGTATTAACGCGTAAGGTGCTTCCCCAGACACTGCTGGGGGTGTTAAGTTACATAGTGTAGATTCACAGAGTGATCTTTTATAGAATCTGGAAAATTCTGAACTCTGAAATATATCTGTCCCCAAGGGTTTGGGATTAAGAAATATGAACCTGTCATACCATCAAAAATAGAAAATCAATACCACTTGCTAGGAAGGGAAGAAAACCATAAAAATAAGCACAATTAAAACATAAATTAAAATTTTAAGAATAAAGTTTTTTAACCCAGAATTATTATGTGACCCATTCATTGCTGGCACACAGCTCCCCTCTGGCCCTTTCCACAGAAGCCTGGTTGCAAGCCTCTAGAATCCAAGGCCTGCCATCTGTTCTTCTCTGTGATGTGAAATGGGGTCAAGCTCCTATTCTCCTTGAAGAACTGAGTACCTACTTTGAATATCTCATCAGGAAGGCATTTGATTGCTGATGGCTGGAAATACGGCATCAAATCCTTGTCCAGCATTTGGAGCTCTTCCTTAGTTAATCCAGCTGGGGAGGAAAAGGAATCATGAGGGTTTAGATCCAGCCATTGGAACTCTACTTGCTTTATTAATGGTGCTGCCTAATATACAGATCTGTCTGTTCTGGGCAAGCTGCATTCCTTCCCAAAGGCCCTGAAAATCACACTGGAGGATCAAGTTCCTTAATCAACTCAAAAAAAAAAAAAAAAGAAAAGAAAAAGAAAAGAAAAGAAAAAAAGTGGGTCACAGTAGTCCTGATTGGTCTCCTACAAGGAAATGTATGCCCAGAAGCAACTTCACTTTATGCAATTTCAGATTGTGTATGAAACTAGTTAGGAGCCAATTAAATCACATCCTAAACGGATTTAGTGTGCACAAGAACCACTAAGAGAGCCCTCTGCAACTTCAAGTCATGAACCTAGGTTCCACTGTAACGTTAGAGATGTCCACTACACACAGCCAAGGATTCTATTATTATTATTATTATTATTATTATTATTATTATTACTATTTGCTTTTGTCCACAGGTTTAAAGTTACAAAGGGAGAGAAGGCATGTTCAAGGTGCCTCTTACCTGCAATGGTCCCGAGCTCCTGCAAGACAGGGCCAGACCACTTGCTGGGATCCCCAAATACAACTTCTGCCTTCCTCTTAAACTCGGCCAAGACATGGGTGCTACAGAGCAAGGTTCCGATTCTGGCCAGCACCACCCTAATTAAGAGGAAGGATATAGTGTGAGCCTGGGAGACTCTTCAGACACAACGGATGTGCAGAAGGTACGTAGGCTTGGGCATCTGAGCAGCTCAGTTAATAAGCATCTGACTCTTGGTTTCAGCTCAGGTCATGATCTCATGGTTCGTGGGATCAAGCCCTGTGTCAGCACGGAGCCTGCTTGGGATTCTCTCTCCCTCTCTCTCTCTGCCCTTCCCATGCTTGCTCTCTCTCAAATAAATAACTAAACATTAAAAAAGAAGAAGAAGGTATGTAGGCTCAGCATCCAGAAAGGATCCAGCTGATTCCAATCCTTGTTTTAACCTAGAAAGGTGGCAAAGCATCAGGAAGCAGAGAACATCTTGCTGAATGAATGAACTGGTCAATACATCATTAGCCATTGTGCACACTACTGGTTTGGTTACCTGAATTCTGAGATTTTTATAAGTGAGATTTCAGTGCTGTTCATAGTACACAGGGTTGTACCAAGTCCTACTAAGTGGAAACTCTTCAGATCCTGGATACGATAGCCTGAATCCTCCAGGAATCCTTGCAGAATGGATTTAGCCTATAAAAATAAGGAAGAATAAAAGATGAACTATCCAGAGATTAGGAAGGCCTGAGGGAATAACAGCTAGAGCAGTAGCCTCCGGACCAATCCCCCACCCATACTCCTCTGGACACACTCCCATTCCAAAGCACCCTAACCACTGCCTCCAGATTCATGTCCCTAAGGTGCTTCTTCTACTGAGTGTGTCCCTTGATCCAGGCAGTGTCTTCTGGCAGTGAAATGCTTGTAACCTTCACCAACATTAAAGGAACTGTGTCCCGTATCTGTGTCCGCTAGCTTATTTTCTTCAGTCAGTCATGACCTTCAGATAATTTGCTCACTTAAGTTTTTCTGTATTGGGTTCCAAACTTTTCCAGCATCTGTTTCCAGCACTTTCTCACAAACCTTGTAATATTCTGCTCCTTTGCCTTTGCTCAAATAAGTCCCTCCATCCGAAATGCAATTCCTGCATTTCCAACTGTTAAAATCCAACCAGCTTTTTATTTGGAGGGGGTTCAAGTCAAATGTTACCTTCTTCATGAAGTCTTCCCTGAATATCTTGACCATAGGGAATTTTCCTTTCTCTAAAGTCCTACAGAAATAGGTTTGTCCCTCTTTCTTCAATTCCAGAGAGTAGTATATCAAATGCTTTGGTGTTGAAAACCACAGAGAGATGTCTTTAGTAAGCTTTGATTCAAAGGGGCTGATGTGGATGTGTAGGGCTCCCTGAAATTCTTCCGCAGTGGCCATTTATTGTTCACAACTTTCCCTGGAGAGCCACCCCTCCCACACTCTTACTTCACATGGTTCATCTGAAGCTAACTGCCTGCTGAGTTCCAGAAGTGATGATATGGCCCAGTCCTGACTAGTCACATCATCCCTTAGCTTGGCTGCCATGATTTGTTCTAGACTGGTCATGTGATCCAGTCAAAACCAACCAGGACTTTGGCTGGAAAAATTAGGGATGTCCTAACTGAAATAGGGGAATAAGGCAGTCTTTCTCTGGACTGGACCTTGGAAAGATAAACACCTGAATCTGCTAGAATTCACCTCATGGAAGGAACCTGACTGAAGCCAACACAAGGGAAAGTAGGGTCAAAAAAGGGTGAGAGACAGATTCTTTACAATATTGTTGAAGACTCTGGATCTAGCCATACCTTCACTCTACACTTGAAACTTTTCAGTTAAGGGAGCCAATAAATTCCCTTGCTTGGTCAAGCCATTTTGAGTTGGTTTTTCTGCCACTTGTAACTAAATGAACCCTGATTCTTTTGTTCTACCTATATTGGACCTGAGGAATGATTCAAGTCAATCTTTTGGAGATTAGCTATATAATAAAGTCTGGATCCCTCAGTGCTCATCAGGGCAGGAGCAAAAGATTACAAGAGCTCACAAGGCAAAGAAGGGGAGGAGACATCCAAGGACAAACATCTGAAAGGGAGTGAGGTTCACATGGATATAGTGAGTCTTCCCATCTCCTTTTCTTTTACTTTTTTTAAAAGTAGGCTTCACACCCAGCATGGAGCCCAATGTGGAGCTTGCACTCATGACCTTGAGATCAAGTCCTGAGCTGAGATCATGAATTGGACACTTAATCCACTGAGCCACCCAGATGCCCTATCCCTTTTTAATGTCAGTTCATCCCTATCACACAGTAAGAATCATTACAGTGTTCAGAGAAAGGGTTGACAAGGATTGTGAAATGTTGCAGTGGGTTTCTACTTTTCATGTCTGCTGCCTCCCCATTCCTTAGGTCTGTTTATTTATTTTATTTATTTTGAGAGAAACAGAGAAAAGTGCGAGCTGAGGAGGGGTAGAGAGAGGGAGAGACAGGATCCAAAACAGGTTCCATGTTCAGTGCAGAGCCCAATACATGGCTCGATCCCACAAAACCTGAGATCATGACCTGAGCTGAAATCACGAGTTGGACACTTAACCAACTGAGCCACCCAGGGACCCTTCCTCAGGTCTGCTTAAATGCTACCTCTTCCCCTGATTCCCCTATCTCAAATAGCCTCCCTCCTTGACTCTTTCTATGAACACGTTGCCCATTTTCTGTTATCAATTATCATCATTTTATTTTTTTTAATGTTTATTTTATTTGTGAGAAAGAGAGAGAGAGCATAAGCAGAGGAGGAGCAGAGAGAAAGGGAGCCACAGAATCCGAAGCAGTCTCCAGGCCCTGAGCTGTCAGCGCAGAGCCTCACATGGAGCTCAAACCCACGAACCAGGAGATTATGAGCTAAGCCAAAGTCAGACGCTTACCTGACTGAGCCACCCAGGAGCCCCATCTATTATCACAATTTTAAAACATTTGTCACTATGACAATAAACTATTTGTAAAAAAAAAAAAAAAAAGGAAACCAACTTGACAATAAACTATTTGTAAAAAATAAAAAATAAAAAAAATAAAACATTTGTCACTGTGCTCACTTTTTTGTCTGTGCCACCAAGTAGAATCACCAGAGACACACAGCATATCCAGCTATTGTATCCCTGCCACTTGGCACAATGCCTGGCACACAGTTCGGTTCAGTAAGTACTTTTTAAATGAATGAATGAATATCTGAGTGAGTGATCTACAGAAGTTGTAGGCAATAGGTATCCCCTTTGAAGTGGCATCAGATTGGGGCACCTGGGTGGCTCAGTTGGTAAAGCATCCAACTTCAGCTCAGGCCATGATCTCACGGCCTGTGAGTTCGAGCCCTGCATCAGGTTCTGTGCTGATAGGTCAGAGCCTGGAGCCTGCCTTGGGTTCTGTGTCTCCCTCTCTCTGCCCCTCCCCTGCTTGGACTCCATCTCTCTCTCTCTCTCTCTCTCTCTAATACAAATTAAAAAAAATTTTTTAAATTTTCAAATGGCATCGGATTGCTGCCTTCATGTGATGGACTGGTTTCAGGGAAATTTCCCATGTTCCTGCAAATGAGACTCATGAGGGTCTTCATGAAACTGCCCTCAGTGATTACCAAGCTCACAGGTTCTGTAGGGGAATTTCGATAATATCACACTCAGACTTAAAATGTCTCTGACTAAATGCGAATGTGTGTCCTAAATAATAATAGCTAATATTTACTGAATGTTTGCAGGTACCAGCACTGTACATACACCATCTCATCTGGCCCTCACAACTGCCCTATGAAGTATTAATTGTATTCTTTTTCTCACAGATGAGGAAACGAAGGCACAGAGAAGTAAAGTAACTAAGCCAGGGCTACCCAGCTGGTAAGTAACGGTTATAGGATGAAAACCCAGGCGGTCGGACTCCAGAGCCGGTACTCATAGCCTGTGAAGATGTCTGGGTAGGAAGAGAAGATAGACATTCCAGGTAGCTTTTGAACTTTTCCTATTAAGGCTTCCCAAATCAGGTTTCACTAGTTGACTCCTAACAATGTGTGCTCCTCAACGATCAGGCGTGCCCATTTTAAAATGAAAGTGCGAAAATACAATTCAAATAAAATTACCTTGAAGATGCAGTATTAAATTGTCCTCACCACTGGAATCTGGAAAATGCAAGCTCAGCTTGCAAGGTGATAAGCCAAAATATATTTACTTGAATGACTGGACTAGTGTATCTGTAATGATTCCCAGACAATTAATACTAACACTTTGAGGCAATATTAACCCTCTGAAAAATGAATAGCTCTAAGATTTCAATCTCCCTGTTCATCCCTCTGGCTTCTCTAATAGTTTTTTTCCCCTTATATTGGTTTTTAAACTGAACTCTGTTAATGTAGTTCCGCCAGGTCTGACTATTAATCTAGAAACATGCATTTAAGGGTTTGATTGGGAGCGAAAGTTGAGGAACTGACTGCAAATGATCTATGCAAATGTTAGGTTTTCATATCCTCCTCAAACATATTGATAAATCTCACTGGCATCCATGGGAATTAAAATTGGTGCAAAGGGAAAGAGATACTCTAGTCTCTATGCTGGATATATTTTTCTGTTTTCTCCCAGACTGCAAATAGAAGGATTTTAATATCTAAAGGCTGACGTGGCACTTCCCAAACCAGTCAAAACCAGTCATTATGGAATGTCAGGATAGAAGGGACCTCTGATTGCTGGGTTTAGATCATCTTGGAAATGAGAACTTATTTTTTTCTTGTCTTTTTTTGAGGCAACTTTTAAACTTTCAGAGAGAGGAAGTGTGGTGGTGGTGGTGGTGGTGGTGGTAGTGGTGGTGGTGGTGGTGGTGGTGATGATGATGATGATGGTGGCATCGGCGGCCATGATAATGAAAACAATTACTTTCTGGGCCACCTGGGTGGCTCAGTTGGTTAAGTGTCCAACTCTTGATTTTGGCTGAGGTCATGATCTCACAGTTCTGGGGTTCGAGCCCCATGACAGTGCAGAGCCTGTTTGGGATTCTCTCTCTCCCTCTCTCTCTCTGCCTCTCCCTTGCTTATGCTCCTCTCACTCTCTCAAAATAAATAAGCATTTTAAAAAGTGCTTTAAATTTTTTTTAATGTTTTATTTATTTCCGAGAGAGAGAGACAATGTGAGCAGGGGAGGGTCAGAGAGGGGGATACAGAATCTGAAGCAGGCTCCAGGCTCTGAGCTAGCTGTCAGCACAGAGCCCAATGCAGGGCTCAAACCCACGAACTGTGAGATCATGACCTGAGCTGAAGTTGGGTGCTTAACGGACTGAACCACCCAGGCACCCCTAAAAAGTTCTTTTTACTGAATATATGCCAGACATTGTTCAAAATGTTTGCCATGTATTGACTGGTGTAATCCTCACGGCCAGGACCTCCATGCTGCCCAGCTCCGGAGTGGGGTTGATGCAACTCACGCTGGGTTCTGTTGGAATGGTGCACTCAGAGTAGGGGACGTGGCAATCCTGATTTCAAAAAGCTCGTGCAACTACGGGACACGCAGTGTATTTACCTGCCCAGCACCCATCCTCCCTTTGTTTGAAAACACCATGCTTTGATGAACTCCCCTGTATTTGTTTCCTCTTGCTGGTGGAACAAATTACCAGAATCAGTGGCTTCAAACAACACAAATGTATTCTTTTAGAGTTCTGGAGGCCCTAAGTCCTAAAATGGGTCGGCAGGGTGTGTTCCTCCTGGAAACTCCAGAGAGAATGTATTTCCTTGCCTCTTCTACCTTCCAGAGGGTGCCTGTAGCTGCACCCTCCCTCTTCAGAACCAGCAGCCTGGGGCCTTCAAGTTTTTTCTCTGTGTCCTTCTGTATCTGTGGCCTCCTGTCTCCTTATAAGGACCCTTGTGATTACGTTGGGCTTACCAGGAGAATGTTCCCACGTCAAGATCCTTAAATTAATTATCTCTGAAAAATCCCTTTTGCCACATTGAGGGAACACCTTCTAAGGTTCCAGGGATTAGAGCATAGATGTCTTTGGGAGCCTCTAGGCAGCCCCCACATTCCCATTCCCCACTGTCGGTTCATAGGGTCATGTTGAGATGGACTCCATCCCTGATGCATGCCTGGTCAACAACATGCTCTCCTCCTGACCACAGTGACTGGGGTGGGCAATTACAGTCAATGCTGGGTTATTTTTCAAAAATTAATGACAAAAGGGGCACCTGCATGGCTCCGTTGGTTAGGTGCCTGACTTCGGCTCAGGTCATGATCTCTCGGTCCATGGGTTTGAGCCCATGTCAGGCTTTGTGCTGACAGCTCAGAGCCTGGAGCCTGCTTCTGATCCTGTGTCTCCCTCTCTCTCTGCCCCTGCCCCACTCGTGCTCTGTCTCTCTCTCAAAAATAAACATTAAAAAATTTTTAATGCAAAATAGGCACTTTCTTATGGGGTTGTTAATTAGGTAATATGTGAACCTGGTGTTGGAAATGACCACTGAGGGAGGGCTGCCAGAGACTGAAGACACCACAGAGCAGCTAAGCCTCCCCTTTCTAGCAATCCAGTGGGTTAACTTCCCGCCCAGCTGAAGCAATTAAATTCTGGGCAGAACTTCTTCTTTAACCCATGAAGGATTAACTGACACAGGATACACCCTCCCTCCATAAACAATGAGAACACTGAACAAATACATGAAACAATTGTATTCAGACACTGGACAATGGAGAACATAGGACTATAATCCTGAAAGAGTGAAAACAAATAAGGAGAGCCCGAAAGTCGCCCTTGCTTACTGCCCAGAAGTAGTTTGCAGTCCAGGGAGCAGTGAAGGGAACACAAAAAAATCCCAGTGGCCCATCTGAGTTGAAAATACAGAGATCCAAGATCAAGGAGGGCACCTGAAATTTGTGGGGGAAAGTACTGGAGAAAAAGAAACTTCAGAGAGAGAGAACACCAGAAGAGAAACCTCACAGAAGAGAAAGAGGTCTTCTCCAGTCTGGCTCAGTACTGACCTATCTATACAGGCCAGGAGTGAAATCCACACAAATACCAGGAAGAGGCATCAGAAAGCAGCAGGCTGAACAATTCTCAGGCTCATATGGAGTTAGAAAGAGAACACACATTCCCACCAGCCAGAGCAGAGAGGTCTTGAAATACATACAGCATTGGACAGAAGAATCTTCCCCAGAAGAATCATGTCTGAGTAATGGAGACAAATTAACTACATAATTAAGGTCACTCTGGAATCACCCTAATCACGCTCAAAAGGAAGCCTCAAAAGGACCAAACTGATTTGAAAGTAATTTAAAGGTATACCAGAACAAAGCCAAATACTCTTCAAAGGAATACAACTAAATCAAGAACTCAGTAAGGTAAAATTCACAATGCCCATCAGCCAGTCAAAATTACTAGCCTTTCATTTAAGAAAATAAGAATACATGAGCTATAACTAAGAGAAATATTAGCCCATAGAAACAAACTCAGAAATGACTGATGATGTAAATTTAGCAGCAAAGATTTACAATTTTTTTAATGTTTATTTATTTTTGAGAGAGAGAGACACAGAGCACAAGTAGGGGAGGGGCAGAGAGAGAAGGAGACACAAAATCTGAAGACAGGTTCCAGGCTCCGAGCTATCAGCACAGAGCCTGACACGGGGCTTGAGCCCATGAACCATGAGATCATGACCTGAGCCAAAGTTGGACGCTTACCTGACTGAGCCACCCAGGCACCCCTGGCAGCAAAGATTTTAAAACAGTTATTATAAATACTGTATGTTCAAGGACATAAAGGAAAATATACACAAAATTAAGATAAAAATGGGGTATTTAAAAGATCCAGCAACATCCACCTACCTGTCCTGGGGTCCATTCTGTCTGCTGGCTGAGGGAAGCCACAGTGTCAATGGAGCTGAGATCCAGCTGCTCCAGCTCACTCTCATTCAGAGCCAGAGCAATGCGCCCCAGGGAGACAATATGGTACTCTTGCCAGTAAGAAGGCTTGTCCCAAAACTTCAAGCCAAAAAAAAAAAAAATCCAGATTAGACTGACCATTACTAATAGTATTTTAAACAGACATAGGGTAAATCTCTTTAATATATAAAGTTCTCTTATAAATCAACAAGAAAAGATGACCGCATTTGTTTTACTTAAATATATATATATATATATATATATATATATATATATATATACATGCAAAAGACATGAAAGGAACAATTTTATATCACAGGAATGGATTGGTCTGATTTCTTGGCCCTCATCTTGAATTGNTATAAAGTTCTCTTATAAATCAACAAGAAAAGATGACCGCATTTGTTTTACTTAAATATATATATATATATATATATATTTATATATATATATATATATATATAATATATTTATTATTATATATATAATATATATATATATATACATGCAAAAGACATGAAAGGAACAATTTTATATCACAGGAATGGATTGGTCTGATTTCTTGGCCCTCATCTTGAATTGGCCACATATAGGGTCCTTGGCCAGTGGACTAAGGCTTTGTCTAAGATGACAAAGACAGCTCAGGGGAGGTGGGAGAGAGTGCTCTTATTTTCCCTGTTGTAGTTAGAGGTTTTGATGTTTTCTGGGTAAAGAGGCCATTTATCTTGTAAACACAAGACATTTTTGCTTCCTCTAGTTTTCTCTTAATAGTGAAGGAATAGAAGCAAAGTTTTGCTGACTTTTGGGGAAAAAAAAAGATATGAATGAGAAATTCACAAAAGAAGAAACGTGGGAAAAAATTCAGTCTTAGTCATAACCTTTTAAATTGTACATTAACAGCAATCAAAGAATACCATGTTAGCTGATTATATTGACAAGGAATAAAAAGAATGATCATATATGGTGTTGAAAAGATAGGGGATAAAGGATACCCTCATTTGTGGATGTTGAGAATATAAATTGGTATGTAATTTTTGGAGATGAATTTGGTCACATGTGTCAATACCTTTTAAAATATTTTATACTCTTTGACCCAAAATTCCACCTCAGGAATTTAGCCTAAGTAAGTAATGAGACAAGGATCCAAAGAAATATGTACAAATATGTACTTTGAGGCATTAAACAAATATAAGCAACCTAAAAGTCTACCAGTTTGCTAAATAAATAAAGACCAGGGAAAAAAGGGCCAGCCATAAAATGAAATATTGTATAACTATTTAAAATGCTGATGTTAATTTATATTTTTGATAAAGAATAATATGCATATATACTGTTGGGTGTGGACAGCAAGTTATTGAATAGTGACTGAGCATGATACTATTTTTTGTAACATATATGTATAAGTATACATGAAATATATGCACAAAATACATAAATACATAGGGGCGCCTGGGCGGCTCAGTCAGTTAAGCATCCATCTTTGGCTCAGGTCATGATATCGTGGCTCATGAGTTCAAACCCCACATTGGGCTCTGCGCTGACAGCTCAGAGCCTGGAGCCTGCTTATGATTCTGTGTCTCCCTCTCTCTGACCCTCCCCTGGTCACTTTCTGTCTCTCAAAAATAATTAAAGATTAAAAAAATAAATATACAAATATATATTATACACATATACAGAATACTGGGAAGCTTCAGGTGACTATACCAAAATATTAACAGTGCTTATCTCTGGGTAGAGGATTATGACTGATTTTCTTCTTTATTATTTTCCCACCTTTCTACAATAAACTTGGGTCATTTGTATAGAAAAAAAGAGTTATAAATATAATT
Organism: Hyaena hyaena; assembly: GCF_003009895.1. Taxonomy (NCBI): domain Eukaryota; kingdom Metazoa; phylum Chordata; class Mammalia; order Carnivora; family Hyaenidae; genus Hyaena; species Hyaena hyaena. The sequence continues at coordinate 1,035,485 of NW_024080720.1, read as the reverse complement.
TTAGGGAATTTAATGTCTTAACTCTACAAGGGTAACTAGATATTCCACAACCATCCTAATGGCTGAAATGAGCTACTCAAAGGGACCTTTTTATAAAGATGGAAAATGACTTCTAGTCATTTTTTTACTCCTTTCTGCTGTTTTCAGACAAATGTGTACGGACTCTGAGAAAACCTGCTGTAAGCAGCAATCGAGGTCCTCCACATGGAGAAAGAAAAGGCACCATTCCTGGAAACTGTCTCAGCCAGAGGCACCAGGACATCCACAGAACTTTTTACTGAGTGTCCATTAGATGCCAAGACACACGTCAGTTCTCTGCCACAGCCCTAAGAGAGAAGAACTAGAAATTTCTCAGATGCAGAGAGCACATCTATGGCACTGGGTTTATATGGAGAAACTGCAACAAGATAATGCCAAGTGCAAACCCCCTGAGGTGGGCTCTGTGCACAGAAATGCTGGGACCATCCTTCTGGGATTTTCTCTCTGCTGAATGCTCTGACCCTGAGGTGGGCTTTACCTGTACTGCCTTCTCCTTCAGGATAATCAGCTGAGGCTGGCTAAAACCCCTGACGGCCCCCAGATGCTCCACGTTCCTGATGAATGTGTGTTCCTCCATGCAGAGCAGGTCCCCCGGGGCCCAACAGGCATTGGCTTCGGCCAACGTGAAGATGTCACCAGAAGAAGGAGCCACGACTCTGTGGCAGCCTGAAGAATGGGGAGAAACAGAAAAGAGAGCTTCAGGGATGTCAGTCTATTTCTTTATTGAAAAGAGTAATCTTCTCCAGTCGGGTTTATTCACGAGAGGCAGCTCAGCGGAGACACTGGGAGCAGGGACGCACAGAGCAGCTTGGAATCCCACTTCTGCCACTTCTTGTTAATTACCTGATAATGAAATCACGGAAATGCCAACTTTTTGCACACCACATGCACACCATAGGAGCTCTGCAACATTTCAATGGGGCTCCAAACTGCCTAGAGGACAGTAGGAACTGGTAGTGAACCATTCTGGGTTCAGATTCAAATCCAAAACTGTGTAACCCCTCTCTGTCTCAGTTCCCTTTTCAATAAAATAAGGATAAAATTACCTCATGGAACTTTTGTGAGGACTAAATATATTATTATATCCGAGGCACTTAGAATAATGCCAAATATACGGAATAGCTCAATACATGTTAGTTATTTTTATTAGCTATGTACCTGCAGCCACCATTGCATGCATTTGAGTTAGCAACCCAGAGTCAAAGCTTCCAGTATTATGAGGAAGGAGCACTCGGTTCTAAGTGTGGGAAGGGAGGATGATTTGACGTCCATAAAAATCATTGTGGAGGCTACGGCCTTCCCACTTCCTCAGAGAGAGGAGAAATGGACCTGTTGCATTTTCCTTCCCAACAGGAGAAATGCATCCATTTCAGTCTTGGAATAAGATGACATCATCAACACGCAAATGAAATATGTCTCCTAGATATGCCCAACCTGGGAGAAAACTGCATGCTCCTTGTCTTTTTTTAAAGGATATCCTCTCTCTCTTTTTTTTTAAGTGTTTTATTTATTTCTGAGAGAGAAAGAGAGAGAGAGAGAGAGAGACAGCGGGAGCAGGGGAGGGTCAGAGAGAGAGAGGGAGACACAGAATCCAAAACAGGCTTCAGGCCCTGAGCTGGCTGTCAGCACAGAGCCCAACACGGGGCTTAAACCCACAAACTGTGAGATCATGACCTGAGCTGAAGTCAGACGCTTAACTGACTGAGCCACCCAGGCGCCCCATCTCTCTCTTTTTTTTTAATGTTTATTTATTTTTGAGGCAGAGAGAGACAGAGGATGAGCGGGGCCAGAACAGAGAAAGACAGGGAGACACAGAATCCAAAGTAGGCTCCAGTCTCTGAGCTGTCAGCACAGAGCCTGACGTGGGGCTCGAACTCACAGACTGCAAGATCATAACCTGAGCTGAAGTTGGATGCTCAACTGACTGAGCCACCCAGCCATCCCTCCTTTTTTTTTTTTTTTTTTAAGTTTATTCATTTGCTTTGAGAAAGACAGTGAGCTGGGGAGGGACAGAGCAAGAGAGAATCTGAAGTAGGCTCCACACTACCAGCAGGGGCCCACTGAGGGGCTCAAACTTATGAACTGTGAGACCATGACCCGAGCTGAAATGCAGAGTTGGACACCCAACCAACTGAGCCACCCAGAGCCCCCAAGGCTTCTTGTCTTAAATCCCAGATTTCCTGTCTTTGCAGCTGTCCATCCCTGGGGCTCACAGACTCACCAGCACCACCCTGGCCAGGGCATTCCCAAGCCCTGTGGCCATTCCCATACCAATGGCAACTCACTGGACTCCAGTAAAGAGGGGAAATCAGACCAGATCAAGGGCACTACGTGTGGTCCTCAGGCATCTTTACCACAAAAGACACCTCCTTCCTAGACTCCCCATTCCACCCCATTTTCCCATGAAAACAGGATCCAGTAATAGTACAGAATTAGAGAGGAGCAGAATGGTTAAATAGTGCAGGAAGGACTCGCTTTTATCATTGCTGTCTTCCCAGCCTGGCACATAGTAGGCATTTGGCAAATATTTGTTGAATGAATCAACACACACATATAAATTAACTAAAATAGAACCAAGTAGTAAGTCTGCTAATCCATAAATTACTATAAGCACGGCAGTAATTGATACCCAGAACCACTAAAGAAAATTCCGATGGTGCGCTGGTAACAGAGCCCCTCCCCAGTGTGTGACACGTCTTACTTTCACACACCCACGCGCACAAAGTAGGAGCCTTGTCTCATGACAACTGCATTGCTAGGTCATAAGGGGGGAGGACGATCACCACCGGCTCTGGGTACAAATCCAAGAGCTGCCATTACTCACTCCATGACTTTGGCCAAGTCTCTTAATCCCCCTCTGAACCTCAGTTTCCCATGTCAAGAAAATGGGAGCAAGCACAGCACTCACATCATGGTACAGAGGTGAGGATGAGACAGGGCACGGAGAGGACCACCCGAGGTGAACATACATCAGATCGTGACACTTCTTTGCTTGATACCCTCATGAGACCCCACACCAAGGAAAAAGACAAAGTCCTTAGGGCTTCCCTTATATGGCCCTACGTGGCCTTGCTTCTCGTGTGCTCCAGCCACACTGGCCTCTCATTTTCCATTCCTTCCCGCTCCTGTCTATTTGCCTGTAAGACTCCAACGCTACATGTCCACACAGCCCATGCCCACACTCCCTGGGTCTTTACTGAAATGTCACCTTCTCAGTGAAACCCATGTCCACCGTTCTTTTTTCAAATTATAATCCCCCACCCCACACTCCCTGACTCTCTTCCTTCCCTTGCTTTATTTTCTTTCTTGGCACTCATCATCATACAGTCTACTACGTCTTTTACTTACTGTGTGTGTGATTTATACTTTTGGGCACCTGCCCTCGCCCCAGGCCCCTTGAAAGCAAGCTCTGCCAGGGCAAGGATTTTTGTCTGTTTTGTTCACATAGCCAGCACTCAGCAATTATTGTTGCAGGAGAGAAAGCAAGCTTTGACTGCCAACGATTATTATTACAATTATGATTGGGTCCGATTAACCTTGTCTCCTCCTGCCTGGCACAAGTCTGTGCTTCGTGGGTGCACAAAAATCATAAACATATCTAACACTTACTGAGCACTTCCTACATGCCAGGCACTGTTGTGAACATGTTTACAGGTTTAAATCCATTAACTCTCATAATAACCTAATGAGGTAGAGACTTTCATTGTCCCCATCTTACAGAGGATGAACACTGAGGCACAGAGAGGTTAAAGGACTCACCCAAAGGCACGCGGCCAGTAAGCAGCAGATCCAGGGTTCACACCGGGCCAGCCTGGCCCCTGCAATGCAATGCAGTCACTCAGCCATTTAGACCCTTTAAGTCAGTCTTTTTGAAATGTGTGTTGCACAGGTTCACCATTTAACCCACTGTCCTGGGTAAGGAGTGCAGGATGTGATTCCAAATCACTTTACCATAGGTGTAATTCTTTGGTCTGTGGCTTTTTGCCACGCCACTGCTTTGCAAACAGTTCATCCAGTCCCCTGGACAAGGAGGGCTCTTGATGCCAGGGACTCAGCCCAAACATTGCCGACATAGCTCCAGCTCAGACACCCCGGAACACACTCACCAGGGCTGGGTTCAGAGCTGAGGCTCTTCTCACTGCTGTTCCGGACAGATTCAAAGACAGCCCAGAGGAATTCTTTGGGGACCAAGGTCCCAGCCATCTTGGAAGCTGTTTGTTGAAGGAGATCAGGAAACTGTGTGGGTGGGGGGAGAAGAGGAAGGAGGAGGAACAAATATTAATTAAAGCACATTAAACACAGACTTAAACTGTGATACTACTTACTCCCTCAGGGGCTGTTTTTCTTTTATAGCAACTTCTTATATAAATTTATCTCCTGGCTGAACTAATTTGGTCTCTACAAAGAATCATATAAGATAATACTTAACCCCAATAGCATCCAATAAATGTTCAATAACACAAGTATATGTTGTTTTTCACCCATCAGACTGCCAAAAATAAAACAAAGCGATATTACCTAGGGAAGAAAAAAAAGATAAAGTGCTAACACTTAATGCTGAACAAATGCAGGAAATACACACCTTTATTTTTCTATGGGACTGTTAAATGCTGCATCATTTCTGGAGCATACCTGATAATTTTTATAAAAAATGTACGTGAGCCTACCCCATTTTGATCTGGTACTGTTTTTAAATATTTACTAAACTTTCTATTTATCATTAAAAAAGAGGAAAAGAGGGTTATCTCTGATCCTCAGTAGAAACTAGCAATGAAGTGACTTCTGGCTGCCCTGGAGAGGTACCATTTCTTATCTAGAACCAATGCAATTTGTCAAGACTCAGGATCTTGTTGGTAGGCGTGCCTGTGAGTCCAGAGCATTTGTCAAACTCATTCACACAGCTGTGCACCACTGTGTCTCACTCTGTCCAAAGAGAATGCACCACAGGTTTATAGAGTTCCTCTTTCTGTTCTAACCTTCAGAATTTGAGTCATACTCTATAAATCCAGTACTTCCATCCTGGCTGTAGGTGACAATCACCTGGGAAACCTACACACACCCAGGCCCTACCCCAGAGATCCTAAGACCATTGGCCTGGGGTGGGGGCCCTGTATGTGTCCTTTTAGAATTCTCCCAGTGATTCTCATGGGCAGCTAAGGTCACATGCAACTCACAAAAGACATGGCTAACTTGTAAAAAGCAAAATGCAAAGCAGAGTGAATGTTATTTTCCATTTTGTGTTTTTTAAAGGAAAAACACATATAAGCATGAGGAGGATCTGTCTGGAAGGATTCAGAAGAATCTAGGAAGAACAATCGTCTTTGGGGAGGCAGGCTAGGGACCTAGAAGTGGGGAGTGGGAGGGAGACTTAATGTCATCCTATAGCTTCTAGTATGGTCGAAATTTCTTAACCAGGAGCATGTATTACTTGTTTTATTAAACATTTTAGTCATTAAAAAAAGAGTAGAAAGAATAATACAACACAACACCCATGTATCCACAACCTAGCTTAAAAAATTAAACATCACAAATATAATTGATGGGTCCTGCCCTCACTCTTTGGTCTCCTTCCTTCCCCAGAAGGAATGAACCATCACCCTGAACTGAGCACTAACCATTCTCGTGCACTCCTAAACTTGTCTTACATCTAGAACTGTTTTGCATGTGCTTAAAATTAATGTAACTATTTTCACAGTGTGGGAAAAACCCACCATTAAGGCATTTTCACAGGGAAAACAAAATTTAACTAGTACTTGCTGACTTAGTATCCTACTATAAATTTTCTTTTGCAATTTGCCTTTTTTTTTAACCCTACACTGTGTTTTTAAAATGTAACCTTATGGAGACAAAACTTTTTCCATTTCAAAAGTTGATCTTTAGAAGACAAATATATAATATATATATGTATATACATATTTCTGCTGCTTATGACTACATGTTTGGAGATACCAGAAGATGATTCTACCATGCCTGGACACAGGAATGCATGCTGTGCCTGTGTATGAATCTGGGTGACATGCCATGTTCAGGTCCTTCTGTGCATGGGTGACAATGTACATCTTACAGGCGCACGTACAAGGATGAGAATATGTGGATGTGCCTTGCAGTCCATCTGAGTCTTGTCTAGCAAACATTCACTCCCTCCCCACCCTCCACTTGTGCATGAAGGAGATCACTTCCTAGCCCCCCACCCCGCGTTGGACTTGGTCATGTGACTTGATTTGGCCAATGGAAAGTAACAGTGTGCCATTTCCCAGGGTAGGCATTAGAGAAAACTACGCTTTGGTGCTCCTTTTTCTGGAGTTTCAGACCTTCGTGATGAGAAGAACAAGTCCCAGGTAGCCTGGGCCCCAGAAGCAGAGCTGTCCTGGTGACACACAGACCAGTCAGCAAGAAATTAATGCTTATTGTTGTACGCCAGTGAGATTGTGTAGCTTCCTTATGCAGCAAAAGATGACGTGTTTGTGCTTGTTTGGCATAACTCTTAGTCTATACTAACTTTTGGAGCTAACTTCCAAGCAAAGTGAGTGCCCAAAGGCAATGCTCCAGGAGGATCTGGTTCTGGGTTAAGTGTGTTTGTGCATGTGATTACACACACTGGACGTAAGTGTACATGTGCCCATGGCACTGGAAAGCGTAAGCCCTTGAACAGGCATGCGTGTGGGAAGCTCACAGTTAGCAGAGTGGTAGCTAATGGACAGCTCCCGTCTGTGCACCTCTGTTTGAAGGGTCATGTGAAAAGCCCAGAGTTGGATTTGCTGCTGCCTCACTCCCTTTCCCCAAACCTCTGACATCCTGGAGCAGAGCTGGAAACATCTGAGCCCTTTGAGGCAGAGAGGATAGGTTCTAGAAAGTAAAGGGGCAGTAAACCCAATGGGGTATAACTGACTACACTTTCTCTCCCTTTCAAACTCCTTCAGTCTTCTAAAGATGGAACACAGAAGTACCTTTGTAGCAATAGAGCTTAATTCATCTCCTGAGAAAAGTACTAGAAAGGGTCCCAAGTCCTTCGTAGTCTCAGCCGTCCAGTTCCCAGGGAGTCTATGAAGAGATGATAAGCAGTGAACTGAAAAACCATGCTGTTTTTCCTCTCTCCCAGCATCCTTTTCTTTTTTTTTAATTAAAAAAATTTTTTTAATGTTTATTATTTTTGAGAGAGACAGAGTGTGAGCAGGGGAGGGGCAGAGAGAAAGGGAGACAAAGAATTAGAAGTAGGTTCCAGGCTCTGAGCTGTCAGCATAGAGCCCGATCAGGGCTCAAACTCACAAACTGTGAGATCATAACCCGAGCCGAAGTCAGACACTCAACCAACCAAGCCACCCAGGTGCCCCCTGACCAGCATCCTTTTCTTGCAGGAACAGACCGACTTCATACCTGGACAAGTCCCACTTCCCCGACCAAGAAAACAGGCACGTGATGCAGGACATCACATGCAGGACACCGAGTCAGCCATGGGGATTTTGTTGGAACTACTAGAGAAGCTCTCTTTCTTTTTTTTTTTTTTTTTTAATATTTTTTAATGTTTTTTATTTATTTCTGAGAGACAGAGAGAGAGACAGCATGAACCGGGGAGCGTCAGAGAGAGAGGGAGACACAGAATCTGAAGCAGGCTCCAGGCTCTTAGCTGTCAGCACAGAGCCCGACGTGGGGCTTGAACCCATGAACCGTGAGATCATGACCTAAGCCAAAGTCGGACGCTTAACCAACTGAGCCACCCAGGCGCCCCAAGAAGCTCTCTTTCTTCTGGTATCCCTAGCAGTAAAGAGGAAATTGGAAGCTGGCCCTATTACCAAGTGGAGAAAATTAAGGCCACACCAAGGAACACAGAGCTGAGGGATGGGAGGAGCATATTCCCAACAACATCACTTGAGCCTCTGGATCCAGTCATGTCTGAAGTATACCCTTGGAGTTTTCCATTACATTCTATTTCTGAACTCAGTAAACTCCCCTTTTTTGTTAGCTTGAGTTGTTGAATTTCTGTCATTTATATCAGAGCCTTTCCTTCCTCCCCTTCCTCTTCCACTACTGTCTCCATCCTACAGATGTAGAAATTAAAGCGCATGGGGTGCCTGGGTGGCTCAGTCCGTTAAGCATCCAACCCTTGACTTCAGTTCAGGTCATGATCTCGTGCTTTGTGAATTCGAGCCCCAGCACTGGGCTCTCTGCTGACAGCACAGAGCTGCTTGGGATTCTGTCTCCCTCTCTCTCTGCCCCTCCCCTCCTTGCTCACTATCTCTATCTCAAAATAAGTAAAAATAAACTTTAAAAATTTTTTAAAAAGAAAAGGAATTAAAGCTCAAAAAGATTAAGTAGCTTTTCCCAGATCACATACACAATAGATGATACAAACAAAAATTTAACCCAAGGAGTTGGCCTCCTGAGTCCATGATCTTAAATTCTATATACAAGGACAGTGCCTGAGACACAGTCATTATTCCAGAAGCATTTGCTGTTAAACTGTGGACTGATGGTTAGGCCCTGCTCAAATATCTGCCCTAACATCAGAAGACTCCACATGAGAAAGAAGAGCTCTGTGTTCCCCCAGAGAGCTGACAGTACTTCAATTAGTTGCATTATTATTACTGCCATTGTTATTTCACAAGAATAATAATGCCACCTCCCTGCATTGGTAAAGTGCCATTGTCCCAAACACACTTGCCCTTTACATAAGCCAAGATGTACTGGTGACAACCACATGAGGTCTACAGAGCAGCCACTCTTTTTTTTTATTTTTTATTTTTTTAATTTTTTTTTTAAATGTTTTATTTATTTCTAGGAGAGAGAGAGAGCACGTGAGCAGGGGAGGGTCAGAGAGAGAGGGAGTCACAGACTGTAACAGGCTCCAGGCTCTGAGCTGGCAGTCAGCACAGAGCCCGACGCGGGGTCGGACCCACGAACCGCGAGATCATGACCTAAGCGAAAGTCAGACGCTTAACCGACTAAGCCACCCAGGTGCCCCCAGAGCGGCCACTCTTACTGTCACTTTATATACTGTCACTTATAGAGCATCTGAGGTCAAAAAGAAGGTCCCATTTCTAGAATAAATGTAAGCTAGACCTTTCTAGAATAATGTAAGCATCTAACCTTGTCCTAAACTAGAGACTCTCTCTTGATTTTTTTGTTTGTTTTAATGTTTTTTAATATTTACTTATTTTTCAGAGAGACAGAGCATGAGCAGGGAAAGGGCAGAGAGAGAGAGAGAGAGAGAGAGAGAGACGGAGACACAGAACTTGAAGCAGGCTCCAGACAGCTGTCAGCACAGAGCCTGACGTGGGGCTCGAAATCACAAATCATGACCTGAGCTGAAGTCAGATGCCCAACCAACTGAGCCACCCAGGCACCCTAAGATTCTCTCTGTTTTAAGGGCAGGAGCACCAGGGCCAGCACCCCACCCCAGAGCCGAGCCCCAGCCCCTCCTCACCCATGCTGTTCCAGGAGCCTGAGCCTCACTGCAGCCTTCTGCTCGGGGCTGAGGTGTGGGCAGTCTCGGAGTCCATGCAGAGCTGTGGCCCAGGCCCGGAGGGAGATCCCACGGTGGATGATGGCTGCTGGCAAATGGCAGAGCAAGTTCCCCACAATGTCTACCATGTACTCGTCAGCAATGGAGTTGTTCTGAAACCGATAAGTGGAGGATGGGAAGATCCAGCAGGGTTCAAGATCGTGACCCCTCAACCACACATCCTGACCCCAAACCTCGTAAAGGTTCCAGGATGTGAACCACCCGCCCCACCACGGACAAGTAAAGGCAGCACAGGGGGTCTGGTTTTACCCCAGGGATGCAGGCTTCGGGAGTCTAGAAGGCCCCACTAGGGTCCTGATGTGAGCAGAAGACTTGGTACTCAGTGAACACTCCATAAATGAGGGCTCACGTCACCGTTAGTGCCACTGCTCGGAAGTTACCCCAGAGTTCAACAACGATTCTAATAACACTGCAACAATGATAAAGACAACACCTCAAACTGTGTATAGGCCTAGAAAGCCTCTAAGGCTCTTTCTCCAAATGACCAAAGCAGATAACATTTGAGTGCTTAATATATGCCAGGTGTTAATCCTCATCTCAGAGTAACTGTAAGAGATAAAGACTAATATCACCTGCTTCTTAAAAAATGTTTTTAATGTTTATTTGTTTTTGACAGAGGCAGAGCACGAGTGGGGAGGGACAGAGAGAGAGGGAGACACAGAATCTGAAGCAGGATCCAGGCTCTGAGCTATCATCACAGAGTCCAACTCAGGGCTTGAACCCACAAACTGTATCACCCACTTTTTTAAAGATAAACCGCCAGCCAGTGGCAAGGCTAGGATTCACACTCAGTCTGCCCTTTGGGCCTTGGCACTGAACAATATATTGCCTATTTCATGCCCTCGTAACTCTGTGCAGTTGGTGCTCTTGCACCCATCTCAGGGATGAGAAGGCTGAGGCTCAAAGAGAGGAAGTGGCTTGCTGAAAGCCACATAAACAGTCACTGCCAGAGGCCAGCCTAGATCCCAGACTCTATATGTTGTGATCTTTCTAATCCCGCAGAGCAGCCTCCGGTCATTCAAGCCCCAGGATGATAGTCCTCAAAACCAATGGCTAAGACTGTCCCAACCAGGGCTCCAGGACCAGCTTGGAGACCCACAAGTCAGATTTCTGGCCATCACCACAAGCTCACGATTGCAGCCAGATTCCCTGAGGGCTCCCCAGGATGGCCAGAGACACCCATAAGGGAAGGGACACCAGGGAAAGTGTCAGCCAGGAAGAGTTTCCTTACCAGGCACTGCTGGACCTTCCTAAGGACTGAATTCTTCTTGTGGGAATCTAAAACCAAGGAGTCCAACTGACTCTTCCCCAGGCTGATCAGAAAGGGTACACACTGGGAAGTGGGGACGGAAGCCAGGTAGTGAGCCCTGGAAAGAGATGGAAGAATGAGAGAGGAGGGGAAAATGTAGTTGTTCTTCATTAGCCCCTGAAATCAGCCTTCACATGCCCAAGAGCTTATCCCAGGTCCATTCTTTAAGCATCTGTTTTCCACAGTGATGTGGCTCTTTTTGGCAGGTAACAAGCCTCGCACTCATTATGCTCCTCTTCCCACCATGCCCCTCTCCTATAGGCGGGAAGCCAACTCTCATCATGCTCCTCTTCTATGCCCCAGTAGCAATTATCAGAGAATGAGGTCTCCATAAACATATGTTGACACTGACTGATGGACCGGTTGAGGAGAGATGAAGGGAATGAAAGGGAAAAAGCAGAAGTAAGAGACAAAAAGAGAAAATAAAACAGAAAGTGAGAAAGACAAGGAGAGAGCAGAGAAAGTAAAAGAAATGACACCGAATTCTGGCATCTCCAGTTCAGAATCCCCCAAACTCTTGACCATGTATTCTTAACAGAGGCAATATGGCCCCCAAGGGGGAAAAACTGGTTCAGGTGGAGAGAAGGAACAAAAAAAAAAAAATCTTAGTTATTACAATGATTTGTGACCCACTAACGCTCAACTCTATTCAAGAAAATCTTATTCCTGGTAACTTCTCTCACTCAGGAGAAATTAAATTGTTCCCTTTAGGGAGGCAATAATGAAACAAAGGTTGAGAAAGACTGCTCTAGACCCATGCGGCCTACTCATCATGACCACTAGACTGTTCCAAAACCAAATTCTACATGTTCTTCCTCCTCTACACCATCCCAGATGTCTTTTTCCCTCTGTCTCGAAATCTGTCATCGCTACCAACTTAACATTACTCAAATCTGTTCTTCCCTTTCCATTCACAGTACTGTGGTCTTATTTATCTCTTCATTCATTCAGCAAATATCTGCTACATGCCAAGCACTGTACTGGGCATGAACATAACATGAGGGGCAGGTTCCTGCTCTCAGGATGCTTCATCCTAGTAGGGTAAAGACAACAAAAGCCAGTGAAGAAAACAGGCCATGTCAGCCAGTGATAAATGAAAATGGTTCTGCAGTGGAGAATGATGGGAAGGACAGCTGGGGAGCCTGTTCTAAGACAGAGGTATTTAAGCTGCAATGTGGATGAGTGGAAGGAAACAGGCATGCCAAGGTCCAAGCTATAGAAACACGCTTTCACTGTTTCCCTGCTTTCAGCCAGGCCCGCTGCATTCCATCCGCTACATGGACAGAGCTAACGATCTCTCCAAAACATAAATCTGGGGATCTGTTCCCGGAATACAGGAGGGATACCTCAAGGGTGTCACACAAGCCTTCCCTGACTTGACTATCCCTTACCTCTCTGGCCTTCTGTCTGCCAACTACTCTGTAGACACACATCATGCATTCCCCAGAGCGCTTCTCTGAACCAAACATCTCTTGTGCCCCTTTCTGGAGTGTCCATCTTGAACTCTGAAACCCCAGCTCATTCTCTGAGCTTTAGTTTAGTCTCCTCCAACTCTCCAGTCTGAAGAAAACACGTCCCCCTCTTTGCCCTGTGCCTTTCACTCCTTCCCATGGTAGCAGTACCTGGCTTTCTAAGAGAATCACCCCCTTTACTTGAAAACCTTATGGTCTGGAGTGGACCCTCCTTCACTCTTGGCTCCAGGGTTGCAATACCAATCTAGGTCAGTCAAAGTTACCCACCTCCCCTAAACTCAGTCAAACTCAAAACTTGTTGAGAAGGATGAGGAGAAAAAGTCCTTTAACCAGGATATAATCTTGGGTCAGCCAGATACCACCACAGAGAAAGAAGTTGTCTGATACAGAAGCCTACAGAGGAAAGTTGAGTCAAAAGACTGATAGATGACCATTGAGCCCCTGGATCCAGCCATGCCTGAAGTCTATCCCTGGACTTTCCAGGTATCTGGAACCAAATCTGCCTTTTACTGTCCAAGCCAATTTGAGATAAAGCTCTATCCCTTTCAATCAAATAGAATTGACATTATAATTGACTTCATGCTTGTCCATTCCCCTTCCCCAAGACTGTAAGCTCTTGTAAGGGGGAAAATAAATTATCTTTGAGGACTAGTACACAGTAAGCACTCAGTAAATATTTTTTGAATAAATGAAGACAATTAACAGCAAGAGAAAGAAGAGGGAAATAAAGAGAAAAAGAAGTGTTCAGACCCTGTTGGAAAAGCGGGGCTGCCCCCTCCCAGGTCTGAATGCCCACAGATACCAGGAGAAATCCCCACGACTCACATCAGCCCTGATCATTCTGGAGCCTAGGCACATCTGAGAGGCCAGCCCAGATGGGACCCGTGTCACAGTCATTCACTCAAGCTCAGGTTGCTTTGGCTTTGGTTTTTAAATAACAGAAAAAAGCAAGAGCATCTGTCTGAAACATCTATGTGGGATTCAGAATTTAAATCCTGATTCGTGAGGGCTTAACCATGGAAGGCCCTCTCCACTCTGTCTCTGGTTCCTCACAAAAATCCGGGGACAGATGACTTGGATGACCCCCACCAATCTCACTCTTGGGCCAGAGAGGGGAGCCAATGTTCACTTACGGGAGGGCAGCCAAGAGGAAGGGCGGCATAGAGGATCTGGAGACCTCCCAGTATTTCCACGCCAAACAATTAACCTGAAAGATTAAAGCAGTTCTAGGAATTTAGTCCAGTAGTAATAAGAGCAAACACAGACTGTGCTTTCTGTGGGCCAAGCACTGTGCTAAGCACTCTGTATATGCTTACATTATATTTAATAGAACACTCTATGATGTAGGTACCAGTACTGCGCCCAGTTTATGGATGAGAAAACTGAGGCAATCACAAAGGAAATACAGAAATGTAAGTCTGAGAAGGCTCCCCTGTGTCCTTATAACTGCAAGGAAGTAAGATGTTAGATTAATAAGAGAAGGAGGCCATTAGACTATTGTGGCACTAATGACTCGGTGCCCTAGGTGAGCACACCAAATTCTAAGTCGGTAAATGCCTCAAGGTGATGAAATCAAAGCACTGACAGCAGCCATCACAAAGAGCCAACTAGGCTTTAAGCTACAGCCAGGCAAATAATTTCCTTTCTATGCCTCCACTTTCTCTACATAAGTGTTTCCAGGGCACTCCAAACCACTTCCTGTTCGGTGCTGCCCGATTCCAATTTTTGTTCAGATTAACTCTTAAAAATTTTAATGAGCCTCAGTTTACTTTTAACAGAGATATAACTTGACTGTCTCTGGGTTTGGGATTGGTGACGTAAGCTGTGGTATATCCGTATAACCGAATGCTATGCAACTGTTTTGTTTCAATAAGGTAGATTTGTATCTATTAACACTGGAATGATGGTCATGTCCTATTTTATATACATAAAGCAGTTTTCTACTCACTAGATGCCAGTGGCATCTCCCCCCGGGAGTGACAACCAAACGTGTCTCCAAATTTGGCCAAACAGTCCTCTGAGAATCACTGCTCCAAGGGAAAGTGGGGAGACTTTGCTCTGTCTATATTGTTTTATTTTTTTTAATTATAATTCAGTATTTTCAGCAAAAACATAAACAATAGAGGCAAATCTTCTAATTAACTGGTATTTGAAGGTCCTGAGACTGGAAGGATTGAGGTCAGGAGCTTTGTCAGAACAATTCTTCCTCCTTGAACATGTAGGTCTTCCTCAAAGTGGGTCTGACCTCCATACATTGGATCAGTGTGATGAGTGTAAAGGACACAACCATGCCAGGGTCCAGGTTACAGAAATAATTTGCTTTCCTCCCTGCCTGGGCAAGACTTTAATACAGTTCAATAGTTCTCACCAGGGAACTGCTGGAAATGTCAATTAGGACGCTTCATCCTGGACTTACTGTAAGGGAAGGGAAATTGCCAGTGAGGCTTGGTGATCTGTGTTGGTTTTTCTTTTTTTAATCTGTGTGTTTTTAACAGCTTTACCGAGGAATATTGATATGCAAAGACCTGCACATATTTAATGTGTACACTTTGATGAGTTTGGATTCATGCAAACACCATGATAGCATCACGACAATCAAGGTAACAGACACATTCGACACCTCCCAGAGTTTCCTCGTGTCCCTTTGTCTCAGTTTTGTGGTATTTGTCTCAGTTTTGTGGTAAGAGCATTTAACGTGAGATCTACCCTCTTAACAAATTCTGAAGTGCACAATACCATATTGTTAATTATAGGCACACTGCTGCACACCATATTTCTAGAACTTATTCATGTAGCAACACCGAAACTTAATACCCATTGAACAACTCCAGCCTTCCAGGTAATGCTGATGCTCACATTTGAGAACCACTGACACAGTGGATACTCCAAGGGAATGGCAGAGCTTTGTGAAATCTTTGCACAGTTCTCCAACAACCTCAAAGGATTATATACCAAGCTTTATGCTTACTTCCTGGTTCTCAGGACAAGAGTTCATTGGCTAGAAACTTTTCATTCATATCTGCAACATGCCGGGCCTGAGTCAGGAAGATGCCTTGTATATCTGCCTGCTCACCCTCTCTGGACCCCGTATTGCCAATGATTTCCACTTCCAAGCCCAAATGCTGTCCCCAAGGTCTATCTTTACTTGCTTAGATCCAGTGAAAAGTTAGTAGTCTCCCCAAAGGGTTAAAGAACCTCCCTAACGACTTGGAAAATTAAGTATTAAATGAAGAAGAAAGTACTCTTAATAGAGTATTGTTTATTGTTCTATTCCAGGTTACCTCTGGAAAGGCTGGGAAGGAGGGAATGACCTTCAGTCTCAGGGGGACTTAATTAGGAGTATGAGAAATGGTATACCCTACCACCAGATTTTAAGGTTCAGATCTGAGTATGGAATAACCCATCTGTTGAAGCTCTGGCTGTAGAGATGGGTTATCTGGACCTTTTAAAAGAGAAACCGGAGAAAATCTGGCTCAGTATTTGGCCCCATGTCATCACCTGCATGGGAATAATCCTGACACAAGTATCTTAAGCCACCACAGTCCATCCAAGCCCACGACTGGGGCCAGGAGAATTAGAGGTGCAAATGTGCTATGATGGTACCTGATACGGTGAGAGCAGGGAGAGGTTGTTCTCAAAATAGTGGAAATGGGCCAGAAAGGAGTCCGCACTCATGGCATCAATATGGGAGCACGTCACTCCTTTGACCAGCTGCCCTGTTCTGGAAAACAAAACAAAGGACCCGGGAGAAGAGGGGGTGGGGATTGGGTGCCTCAGTGCCTCAGTCAGTTAAGCATCTGACTCTTGATTTCGGCTCAGGTCATGATCCCAAGGTCATGGGATCAAGCCCTGAGTCAGGCTCTGCGCTGAGCATGGAGCCTGCTTGGGATTCTCTCTCTCTCTCTCTCCCTCTCTCCCTCTCTCTCTCTGCCCCTCCCCGTTCATGTGCATGCTTGCACATGTGCACTCTTTCTCTCTCAAGGAAAAAAAAGGGATTGGGGAAGGGAGAGGAAAGAAGGGCTAGAGAAGGCAGGTCTGATGGGACACAGGCTGCAGACAGGACTGCCCAACTCTCCCTCCTGTGAAATTAGGCTCGAAAGGGCCTGTCAGCCCCCAGGCCAAGTATAATCGCCTACCTCAGTAGCTCCTCAGGCCTTCTGGTCGTCTTTGACAGAAGCTCATACAGGAACAAGGCCTGAGGGAAGAGAATAGTTGACATCATGGATGGAGCACTCACTCACCATGATGAGCATAGTGTGTGCTCAGTACCATGAGGCCCTTTGAGGAAGACACCCCATTTTACAGATGGGGAAAATGGAGGCTTAACAGGCTATGCTATTTAGCCAGGCCCACACAATTGCCAGGTGGTAGAGCTAGGATGTGAACTGGTGTCAGAGTACTTGCAGAACCCATGGTCTCACACCTGGGGGATTCCCTATGCTCTAGGACGTGAATGAGGATCAAAGCCATTAGGCACCAAGGCTGCAGATTTACTTTCTATGCTTTATGAAGCCACTGACCCGGTGAGGACCCTCCGTAGCCCCTATTTCCATGCCCACCTGCTAGCTCCTGGGAACTAAAAGTGGAAGAGACAGATAAACCAGGACAATCTAGAAACTACCATCAGTAAAGTAACTCCTGCTTGCAGCACACGCTCCACTCCCACTCTCCCAGATGGGCACTCTAGAAGAACAATACCTAGCAGGCAGGGGAGCCGTTTGTTTTAAGGAACGTAGTTTTACAGAGCACCTAACTTGCAGATGCAATCAAGTATGACATCCATCTATTTTATAGACTCTGAAACTTTGAACATAATTCCCCAAACAGAATAAATTATGAGCCAGCATTAGGCAGAGGCACCTGTGGCGTGGCAGCCAGGGCCAGGAGAAAGGAATAGCTAGGGAGGGAAGTTCCCGAAGCTCTGTGTGTGACCCTGATATCTCCTTGGGCACAAGATCAAATTCTGGGACCCTCCCACAGTCTTCCCCACTGCAGGAAATGGTCACTCCATCATCGCAGTTGCTGAGACAAAAATGTCTGGAAGACACCTGTGGCAGGATGTGTTCTCCAAGTACCCACAAATTATGCTCTTCTAGAACCTTCTAAACCACTGTCCCACCAAGAGGCGGAGTCTATGTCCTCTCTGCATGAAGATTTGGGGGGGGGGGGGCGGTGGTGGCTGCCTCCACAGATAGAGCAAAGCAAAAGTGATGTGATGTGACTTCTCCAAGGCGAGGTCACCAACTGACACAGCTTCTCATGGATCTTTCCCCTAGGAGTCCTGAACCACCCACAGAAGGCCAGCTCCCCTCATGGGAATGCATGCAGTTCCTAGGGCTGCAGTAACAAATTGTCATGAACTTGGTGGTTGAAAACAATAGAAATCATTTGTTCAGAGTTCTGGAAGCCAGAAGTCAGAAATCAAGGTGCCAGCAGAGCTGAGCTCCCACCAAAGGCTGTAGGGAGAATCCTTCCTCCCTTCTTCTAGCTTCTGGCGGCACCAAGCAGTCCCAGCTATGGCTACATCACTCAGGCTCTGCCTTTGTCTTCACAAAGACAGGCCTTCGGTGTGCCTGTCCAATCCCTTTGTCTCTCTACTGTCCGGATTGTCGCCTCTCGTAAGATCACTTGTCACTGGATTTAGTGCCAGCTCAGATAACCAAGACTGGTCTCATCCTGAGATGCTTAATTGAATTAAATCTGCAGAAACTGTTCTTCCCAAATAAGGCCACGTTCCCACGCACAGGTTTTGGGTGGACATATATTTGGCGGGGGCACCATTCGGCCCATGACACGGAGAGACCACACGCAGGTGGAGAGAGATGCCCCCAGCCCTTTGAGAATGCATCCAGAATGCGACCACTGATCCCCACCCGTGTTGCCACCACCTGTTCCAAGCCACTTGTTTTTTGTTTTGTTTTGTTTTGTTTTTTTTACAAATAGTTTATTGTCAAATTAGTTTCCACATAACACTCAGTGCTCATCCCCACAAGTGTCCTCCTCCATGCCTATCCCCCCTCCCCCCCACATCCATCAGTCCTCAGTTTTTGTCAGCATTCAAGAGCCTCTCATGGTTTGCCTCTCTCCCTTTCCCCCACCATTTCCGCCCTTCTTCTCCCCCTTGTTCCTCCGTCAAGTTCCTCCTAATCCTCCTATACGTGCAAACATATGATATTTGTCCTTCTCTGCCTGACTTATTTCGCTCAGCATAACACCCTCAAGGTCCATCCATGTTGCTACACATGGCCAGATTTCATTCTTTCTCATTGCCTTGTAGTATTCCATGGTATAGATAAACCACATCTTCTTGATCCATTCGTCTGTTGATGGACACTTTGGCTCTTTCCATGTTTTAGCTATTGTGGAGAGTGCTGCTATGAACATTGGGGTACATGTGCCCCTATGCCTCAGCATTTCTGTATCCCTTGGGTAAATTCCTAGCAGTGCTATTGCTGGGTCATAGGGGAGTTCTAGTGTTAGTTTCCTGAGGAACCTCCACACTGTTTTCCAGAGGGGCTGTACCCGTTTACATTCCCACCAACAGTGTAGGAGGGTGCCCGTTTCTCCACATCCTCGCCAGCATCTAGAGTTCTCTCCAAGCCACTTGTTTTATCAGGATTATACAACAGACTCCTGACTGGTTCCCTTGCTTCCACTTGTGCTCTCCATTCAGGCCCCGTGCAGCAGCTGTGGGATTCGATGCAGATGAAAGTCAGAGCACATCTGCCTCAACCCTCCAATGGCTCCTTGTCTCATCCAGAGTAAAAGGCAGTCCTCACGGTGTCCCCCAGGGTCCCGAAGATCAGCCCCTCCATAACCTCTGAGCACAGGGAGATCATGTGCAGCTACCCTATCGAAAAGAGCACACTGCCCACCTTCTCAAGCCCCTTCACCATTCTGATTTAGGTCTTCCTTAGCATACATCATCGTCTAGCAGAGCATGGGTTTTACTCACTAATCTTGCATCTCGTCTGTCTCCCTCCCTCACAGGATGGAAGCTCTGGGGGGGCAGGCCATTTCACCTACTTTGTTCAGGGCTGCATCGTCAGCAACATGAACAGGGCCTGGAATCAACTTTTGATGAGTGGATAAAAATGCAGAGTTGGTTGAATGAAAGTCCATAGAGCTCAAAGAGGCTTGAGCCTCCAAAGCACAGTCCTCCTCATGCAGCCTCAGCTCTGGCAGCGCTTAATAATTAAAATATGTGATAACTGCCAATAGTTAGAGTGCACTGCCACGTGCCTGGTGGTATAAAGATACATCTTGTATCACTGATTCTCATGAAATCATCCCCATTTCACACATGAGAAAACTGAGGCCTAGTGAAAGAAAGCAACCCCAAAGTTAACTAACAGCCACACCCAAATACACACTCAGGTCTTGTCCAACTTCTTAGCACTTCGCTGTTCTGTCTCCTGAGTTTAATCACATGGAAATAAATTTCTTTTACCAAATTAACCTTAACACAGAACTTTCCCACAAGGCAGAGAGTCAGAAATCCAGTAGTGATCTGGGCAATGCAGTGGTGACATCATGATTTATTTTCTTTCTTTTTTTTTTTTTTTTACAAATAGTTTATTGTCAAGTTGGTTTCCATATAACACCCAGTGCTCATCCCCACAAGTGATTTCTAAGATGTATAGTATTCAGTTTAAAACCCTTGAATTTCCTAAGTGAGGAGAGCCATCAAGGTGTCTTTTGTTATGTTAATAAATTACTTCTTGAAAGTGCCTGAGGTTGAGTGACATTGCAGGAAGAACCAAACATGAGAGGGTTGGAACTTTCAGTCCCATCCCCAACCTCCAGGACCAATCATCAATGGCCAATGATTTACTCAATCATGCCTACATAATACTGCCTCCATAAAAATCCAAAAGCACTGGGTTCCGAGGGTTTCCAGTTGATAAACATGTGTAGGTGTTAGGAGGGTGGTGCGTCTGGAGAGGGTGTGGAAGCCTTTCCCTCATATACCTTGTCCGATGCCTCTCTTCCATCTGGCTGTTCCTGAGTTATATCCTTTTATAATAAACTGATGATCTAGTAACATGTTTGAATTCTGTGAGCCAGTCTACCAAATTAATCAAACAAAAGTGGGGGCAGCAGGGTCATTGGAACCTTCAACCTACAGCTGGGAGGTCATGGGCACAGGGGATAGCCAAGATTGGTGACTGGTACCTGCAGTTGAGGGCAGGGGTTTAGTATTGTAGGACTGAACTCTTACCCTGTGGGATCTGATGCTATCACCAGTATACAGTGTCAGAATGGAGCTGAACTGCGGGACACCCACGATTCTCCACTGATGTTGGAGAATTCCTTGTTGGTGTGGGAGTCCCCCTACCCTCAACACACACACACACACACACACACACACACACACACACACACATCCAAATTGGTGTCAGAATCCTTAGTGGTCATACCTGACTCCTCTGAAGCTCCTTTTCCTTTAGGACTGTAGTGTTATATCCGGGTTCCCTCCGTAAATCGAAGAGAGATACTTCCTTAAAGAAAGCCCCTTGTATTTCCACAATGCCTGAGGCAGTATCTCCTGCTTCACTCATCTGCCAAGAGTGAGAATAAGCGCAATGGCAACCTCAGAGAAGGTGCACTGAACTTGGCCCTAGGCCCAGGCACTGTGTCAGTGATTCACAGGCCATGAATTCAGCCTCTGCTCAGCAACCCTGTGAGGTGGGGGACTACCCTTACCCTCATTTTTCAGGTAAGAAAACTGAAGCTTAATAAGTAATTGCTTGAAAGTTGGTAAGATTCAAAGATTCAAGCACAAGTCTTATTCCAGAACACATACTATTTTAACCAGACGTGCTATAGCTATCAGCCAGGTGTTGGTGTTTTAAGCCAGACTCCTTAAGTTTGGTCTCCTAACAGATTTTGTAACTGGACATAGCAGGTCTGATATAATAGGATGCCCAAAGACCCATTGCCAAGTGAGAAAGAGTAACATAGGTATGACTTCGGATCATGGAAGGGGCTTTCAGAAGCATTCTGGGAACCTCAGAATTCATTTTTAGATCTGAAAAACAAACTTTCACAAAATTATTGTATCAAGAAACCTAATTTAAGAAAAGTCTTCCAGAGTCAACTGGTGAAGGAAAGCACCAGGGTCTAGGAAGAAATATAGTGTGACCCAAGGGGCTCTTTCTGGAAAGGAGGAAAGGTGGGAACCAGGAGAAGGCATCATCTAGGTTCAGAATGCTCCCTCACCAAAGGCTGAGCTAACCCCATCCCTGAGTCGACAGCCCAAAGTCATAGCCCACTCACAACACCCCAAAACCACATACTCTGAGCCACATGGCTGAAGATCAGATGTCTTCCTCTCACCTTGCGAAGGACGCCTTGCTGCTGGGCAGGTGACAAGTCGGACACATGCAGGGAGATCGTGCTTCTCAGGACCTGCAAGAGGTCCCTGCGATCCATGCTGTAGAAGGCCTGGGTGCCAACCCCAGCCAGCAGCACACCCATCTGGCTGATGTTGTAGAAAGACAGCACCTGGCAAGCCCCGCCGTGAGGAGCGTGAGGTTCTGTTCTGATTTCTCACCTGGCAGACACTTGCCCCACTGCACGCTGGGTATCTGGATCGGCGCCAGGGGCACCATGGTGAACAGGACACATGCTGCCCTCCCAGACTTTCCTTCCATCAGAAAAGGGAGGTGATATCAAAACACAACACAGGAGGCAAGTGCCCTGCCAAGGGAAGTACCCTGCTGTCTGAAGCCACAGTACAAATATCAAAAAGCGATGATTGGTGCACCACAGCCGGGCAGGCAATAGGCTTTTGTATGTGTGTTTGATTTGAACTAGCTGACAACATTTAAAAACTGAGGAGATTTGGGGGTGCCTGGGTGGCTCAGTTGGTTAAGCGTCCGGCTCTTGATTTCGGGTCAGATCATATCTCTCGGTTCATGAGTTCAAGCCCCAAATTGGGCTCTGCACTGACAGTGTGGAGCCTGCGTAGGTTTCTCTATAATCCAGGTACATATATATATAAACTTAAGAAAAATTTTTAACTGGGCAAATTTTCATTAAAATCCAGGTTTGAGTCTGGTTTTTTTAAAAAATCTGAACACCAGGCAATACTGGGTCCACATTGGCAACAATTGGCAAGACCTGACCAGTAGCTGCCCCTTGAGATTGGGTCATGGGGCTCTCAGTTTACCCAGTGCCACTCACTTGCACAGTGCCCAAGGCAGCCTGGTTTTCTCATTATGTCAACTGCCATAGCAAAGCCCTATGCTCATCTATCTCCATGTAGAAGCTCTGAGTTGAAATAAAGAAATGTTTCAGCAAGTGCCTGGGTGGCTGGGTCAGTTAAGCGTCTGACTTCAGCTCAGGTCATGATCTCACGGTTCATGAGTTCAAGCTCCACATCAGGCTCTGTGTTGACAGCTCAGAGCCTGCAGCCTGCACTGCATCTCCCTCTCTCTCTGCCCCTCGCCTGCTTATGCTCTCTCTCTGTCACACACACGGAAGAAATAAACATTATAAAATTTTTTTATAAAAATAAATGTTTCAGGATCTGGGTCTGATACTTTATGACAAATATGATTGTAGCTGTCTGCCCCATCAGAAACTATGCTTGTTTTTTTCTCCTTCCTTTAGAGTAAAGATGTTAGATGGTTTTCCATACAAACGAGGACATTCATTCCTTAGTTCTATAAAAAGCTAGTTGAGGGGCACCTGGGTGGCTTAGTTGGTTAAGCGTCCGACTTTCGCTTAGGTCATGATCTCACGTTCGTGGGTTCGAGCCCCGCATCGGGCTCTGTGCTGACTGCCAGCTCGGAGCCTGGAGCCTGTTTCAGTCTGTGACTCCCTCTCTCTCTGACCCTCCCCTGCTCACGCTGTCTCTCTCTCTCCTAGAAATAATAAATTAAAAAAAAAAATTTAAAAAAAAAAAAAAAAAAAAAAAAAAAAAAAAAAAAAAAAAAAAAAAAAAAAAAAAAAAAAAAAAAAGCTAGTTGAGTAATTTCCCTGTTATGCTCTGTAGAATGGATAGTTTCTACTGTCCATTTCTACTGTCCACAAGGAAGGCAAGACCTTATGAGCTCTTGGCTCCTTCATAACAGTAGTCTGACCTATTTGCAGGAAGAGATGGACACTAGGAAAGAAACAAGCCACTTTGTCCAGGTTTGGGAGAAACAAGACAGTTTAGTCTCCTTCAGCTCCCTAAAATCAGATTCAGAGAGAACTGTGCTGGTAGACTCATGTGGCCCCAGTCAAAACAGAGAAGGGCTGCAAAGATGTCAAACTAAAGCTGCCTGAGGCTAAAAGGCACAAAAAGAATGGGCTAGCCTTGGCCTTGAGTCAGGAAGTGGATTCTGAAGCCAGACATCCTGTGTCCCTTTTATGTGACCTTAGCAATTCCCTTATACATTCTGTGCCTCTCATGAAAGACATGGAAAATAAAGGTTACAACACACTCCTGATTTCACAGAGCTGTTGGGAACATTGAACAATGAACTCACTTAGACTTGAACCTGGCACACAGTAAGTACTTAAGGAACATTTGTTATTATTATTGTTTTGGAATTGGTCCCAATCCAATCCTCATGAACCAGTTGCATCCTGGGACATGGCAATGAGACAGAAAGAGCAGGACATCAAACTGTTTAGGGGCGCAGGTCTCTGGAGCCTCTTCTACTAAGCGCAGGGCAGAGATATGATTTCCTGAGGAAAAAGACTCATTTCCTACCCCAGGAGCATCTAGAGCATAACTAAGGCTCCTGTCCCCTCCAAACAGAATTTCTTATGAGGATAATTCCCTCCCTGCAGCCCAAGATGTATAAAATAGCATTAACTCCTCCCAAGATGAGGGATGTGTTCACAACCTCAACAACAAGCAGGGAAATACTGGGATGGATCCCATGCTTTGCAAACACCACAGCAGTACCTACTACCACTCCCTGAACTGATTCTCAAGGTCACATGTTCCAACCTCTTCCTGTGTACTGACTCACATAATCCTTGCAGCCATCCTGCAGCAGAGGTGCTACTGTTATCCCCATCTTACAAATAGGGAAACTGAGGTAAAGAGAAGTTAGGCCAATTGTCCAGTGTCCCACAGCTAGTAAATGGCAGAACAAGTCCCCCTCGGCACTCCCTTCTTCCTGATTGGCCACCCTCCCTGGGTATCACTGGCCCCCAGGTCTCAGAGCATTAAAAAAGAGTTCAAAGCTCCAACTGACCTTCTCATGGGCCAAGTATTTGGCAGACAAGATGACGACCTGGCTCTTGGCCCAGCCTGAGACCTGGTTGAGAGTAGAGATGGCGCCATGCACAGCCTCGGGGGAGAGGGATTCCAGCTGACTGTGGGTCAAGCCCACAACCGCATCCGACAGAGAGCCCAGAGTCTCATTGAGGGTGTGGTTCTCCATGGCAATGTCCAGGAGGTTGGCTTTGAGCTAGAAGGGGAGCAAGCTGGAATGAGGGTCAAGAATAAGCAGGACAGTGGCTCCCTCTGACTATACCCTGGGGTTGTCACAGCATCACCATCACCCCACCTTCCCACCCCCTCCACCCTGCCGTCAAGCTCTGGCCAGACAATGAGTCGCCCCACTGAGAACACCACCTCCTCTGGCCTTGACCTTAACATGCCGCAAATTCACTTTGTGCTTCATTTAAATATTAATTTTCTATTAAATCAACCTTAACGCGTGGCAGAAGGAAATTTTGTTCACTTTATCCATAATTCTACCACATTCTCATAGCATCTATTTTCCTTCTGTGACCTTGAACCCTGCATCCATACACGTTTGTTTTTCTTTCATGAAATATCCATGGTGTATAAATAATTCTTAACAGTAACAAGAAAGTAAAAGTCTCCTAAAAATCTTACCTCATAAAAATAACTATAATTAATTAAACTAATGGGGTGTAAATGTGTCTAAAGCTTCTGATGCCTTTATAAATATATACATTATAAGCAAACTACAGCATGTAATTTTCACATAGTTGTAATATGAATGGAAGTGAAATTTTCTGTTTTTTACCGAAAACTGTCTTTATACCATGTTTTCACATTTCTGGGATCTCCTTAACAATTATTTTATTATAATATTTTAGTTATATAGTTAAATGTGTTTCCTAACTGCTTCCAGTAAAGGTAATAAAATTACCTATTGTAACATGAGCTCTGTACAAACAACAACAACAACAACAACAACAACAAAGGCTCATGTTTTAACACCTGAAGTTGTGGGAATAGATTTCTCAGACAAGGGCACCTGGCAATACTGAAATGGCCACTTGGGGGCAGCAGAGAGAAGTGAAAGAAACAGCTGTCACAGCCTCTGGGTTCTCCAAATTCCACAGCTGTCCTTCCCTAGAGCTCAGCTTCCACACCTGTAAGACCGAGGCATGTGCTAGAGCAGTGCTTCTCGAAGCCCTGTGGTCCTTGACGAGCAATATCACCTGGATACTTGTTAGAAATGCAGATTCTTGAGCCCTGCCCCCGCCCTCCTGAACCAGAGACCTGAGCAAGAAGCCCAGCAACTGGTAGTTTAACAAGCCCTCCAGGTGACTCTGATGCACCCTCTGATTTGAGAAATACTGAACTAGATGATCCTAAAGGGAACACTCATCTTAATTTTATTGGGCTTCCTTTTTGTGTAGCCATGGCTATGCCTGTGGCCTTAAACTACATTTATTTTATGTTTGCTTTGAGCGTGTTTGGGAGGGATTCTTTTCCTTCAAAATAAAAATATGTGGGGTGCCTGTGTGGCTAAGTCAGTTAAGCACGTGACTTTGGCTCAGGTCACGATCTCACCGTTCATGAGTTTAAGCCCTGTGTTGGGCTCTGTGCTGACAGATCAGAGCCTGGAGTCTACTTCAGATTCTGTGTCTCCCTTTCTCTCTATCCCTCTTCCACTTATGCTCATTCTCTCTCTCTCTCTCTCTCTCTCTCTCTCAAAAATAAATAAACATTTTTAAAAATAAATTTTAAAAAATATGCACTGATCAAGATAATGATGACTGTGTCAAATGGGATTGCGGATTTTATAGTTACATGTGAAAAGCTGCTGTGGGATTATTGATGGAATTATCAACCTTTTCTTTAAGATTGTTCTCACGCCATCTTTTCAATTAAAAAAAAAATGAGAAGGGCCAAAAAAGTGAGAGAAGCAGGGCAGAACTGAGACTTTAAGGGAAGAAAGGAGAGAGAGATGGAGGGAAAGGGCACATGAGAAACAGCTTGTGCCAGTGTGTCCAGAGCTTTGGTCTGGGAACTCAACAAATACACTCCAATCTGGTCATCTGAACCAAGGCTGCACTAGAATCATGTGAGGAGCTTTTAACACATACCATTCCCAGGCCACACCTCTGGCCAGTACCTAGAAGATCTTGGGATGGAGCTGGCCGAGTGCTACTAATGCAGAGCCAAGCCTGAGAACCTTGCTTTTATCTCCTTGCTGCTCCCAGCAGCCACTGGACCTGCGGCTTCGGCATCACCTGGAGGCTTGTCAGAAGTGCAGTCTCCACCCAGACCCACTGAATCACAATCCACATTTAAGACCCTCAGGCGATCCTTATGCACAGTTAAGTTCAAGGTGGCCAGTCTGAATCCTGATCTATCCCCGATTCTCCCCTACACTGTTGAAGCTCATCCCAGGATTCAGGACACCATCTGCTGTGGGTGGACCTAGATACCAATTATCCCCATGTGTTTTCTCTCAAAGGCCATACAGGATTGTCCTCTCCAATTCTCTGGCCATTTTCCCAGGGCCCTGCGTCCCATCCGCACCTTCTGAACCCCAGCCTGGAAGCCCCTCAGGTGGCTGCACTTGATCATCTGGTGAAGGAGGACTTGAGCCACTGCAGCATCCAGCAAGTCCAGGTCATCGTAGAAACAGACCAGCAGCCCCAGCCTGTATGGGAAGATAAGGGTGCTGGCAGGGGGCTCAGAGCTGGGGGGTCACAACCACAGTCCCGTCCCACATGGAGCCAAGAGTCATGGTCAGAGCAGCTACCACATGCCAGGGGCTGTGATGAACCCTGTACCCGGATTACCCCATTCAGCAACCCTACAAGGTAGATGCTCTTAGCCCCATTTCACAGAAGGGCAAACAGATTCAGCGTGATCAAGTGACTTGCCCAAGACAAGTAGACCCAGGACTTAAATCTAGACCCATCCAACTGCAATTTCTCTTCCCGGGGCAGTAAAGGGCACAAGGGAAATGTGATCTTGAGTTACCACAGAAAACTAACCATTTTACACATGGAGATAAAGGGTTTGTCCACCCTGAGGGTTTCTCTGAGGCATATCTATTTACAAGATGGTTTACGACCTACACTCCTAGATGATGGCGACTTCAAAAGGAAGGAAAAAGGAGGCAGAACAGTGTAAGGGCAGAAGTGGGATGTGAACCCTGGTCTAGCTGGGAGCACTGTATTTAGTGGTTAAGAGCATAGGTTTAGGCCAACAAGAGTTTGAAGCCCAGCTCTATGGGATGTTTGATCCAACAAATTACTTACCTTTTCTGCAAGGTTACTGCATAGTTGAACAGTGCACACTGTGCACTACTGTACAGAGTGGTCCTGTCTCTCTGAGCCTTTAATAAAAGGGAGGTTGGCTTTGTTCATCATAGCATATCACAATAAATATGATGAATGTAGGCATCAGGAGTTCTGTGAGAGTTCAGTGGGAAGAGCCATACCAACTGATTAAGTATACTTCCTGGTAGATACCAGGGACTGCTTCATTAATGAATG
Organism: Hyaena hyaena; assembly: GCF_003009895.1. Taxonomy (NCBI): domain Eukaryota; kingdom Metazoa; phylum Chordata; class Mammalia; order Carnivora; family Hyaenidae; genus Hyaena; species Hyaena hyaena. The sequence goes on along the minus strand of NW_024080720.1, from coordinate 1,007,422 downwards.
CTCTGAGAATTAGTATGAAATCTACTCAATTCAGCATGGCTGGACCACCAGGCTCAACCTGGATCCACCCTCTTAGAATGACACTGACATGCTCAGACATGTCCACAGAAGAACAACCAAGTCAGGGAAGGATTTGTAAAAGTGTCAGATAAGAAAAGGAGGGGTCCCTGGGTGGCTCAGTCGGTTAAGCATCCGACTTTGGCTCAGGTCATGATCACACAGTTCATGGGTTCAAGCCCCGCATTAGACTCTGTGCTGACAGCTCAGAGCCTGGAGCCTGTTTCAGATTCTGTATCTCCCTATATCTCTGACCCTCCCCTGTTCATGCTTTCTCTCTCTCTCAGAAATAAATAAAACATCTAAAAAAATTTTTTTAATAAAAAAAGAAAAAAAAAGGAAAGAAGGAAAGACTGAATAACTAATATGTCTTGAGCACCTACAATGTGCCAGGTGTGCATAATCCTTACAAGGACCTTAACAAGGTAAGCAGATTATTATCTCCCATTTTACAGATGGGGAAGTGGAGGCACAGAGAGGTAAAGTAACACAGCCAAAATCACGCAACTTGTAAGTGGCAGAGCCAGGATTAAACCCAGGAAGTCTGGCTCCGGGTCCCATGTTATTAACCACTAAGCTATTTTTATGAACCCCGAAAAGGGGGACCCAAGCTAATGGGTAAAAATTAGTAAGGATGGGGGAAGAAGGTGTAATAGTTTCATATAAGAACATTCCCTACAAATGACTGATAAAATTTAACATAATACAGTAATGTCAGGGGAAGCACTGTGACATGTGTCCCTGAGACATGGAGAGATGGTTGAACAGTGCTCACCACCCCTCCCTACTGCAAACTCCCTCCCATTAACATTCAAACTTTCCTGGGGTCACCAAGTACACAGCTCCTGGCCCGCCTCTGCTGGAAAGCATCCCTGGAGGATCATGTTACAATCACTAAATAGCTGACATCATCTGTGGACCTCCCACCTGAGAAGCTGGGTAACAAGAGGCTCACGAATAGGGGGAGCCTAAAGCTATTTCTAATACTTGACCCACCCTAAATGGCAACTACACGTTTACCTTGGCATAGACCGAGTTCCAAGTATTTAAAATATTCTATTTCTATACCCAGAGCTGGAATCTTAGCACTTAATAAGGTTGCATTAAATGCCTGGCACAGGAGATGCTCAGAAAGCATTTGTTCTATCTCAGTTCACTTCTGAACCCTTTCAGAAGGTGTTTCTTTGGGGAAATGCCCCCTTTCACATGCATGAAGACATGGGGCTGTATAAAGAGATAGACCAGCCACGTCCCTTCACTCTCAGGGTCTTCTGCTGCTCAGAGGAAGCTGTCACTTAGATCACATCCTGGGAGACTGCTGCGAGGACCCAGAGCCCCCACCCCTTGCCTGTGGATGGTGGACGTATTCCTCATGTCAAAGCTGGAGGAGCTGATCCTCTCCAGAAATGCCTGGGCCAGGTCAGGGGTGATGTCATAAACTGTGTCCAGCTGCTTGGTGGCATTGTCATAGCTGATAAACAGCCCAATCTGGTGGAAAAGGACAGGACCAGTGAAGAGGGTTGACACAACGGCCCCAAACAGCCCCACCCTGGAGGTCTGCACTGCACCCCATCTCAGAGACTCTGAGATGCCCAGTTCTTATGGTCATGGGTTTCTCAATAGTCTCTAACAAGTATTTTGGTTTCCTCTTCAACCCAACTGCTATTTAGGAAAGTATTATATTTTAATATCTGAGCAGCTGAATTCTTTGAAAGCTAATATTTGCACACTTATTTGTAGATTTGTTATATGGAGGTCAGAGAATGTGGTCCACAAATGTTTCGCTTTGGGGAATCAGGGTTTTTTAAAGTGATGAATGAGTTTACAAATGGGCCTCAGGTGATGAAAAAGAGTGTGTGTTCCATTGGTAAGATACAAATATATAGAGAAAAAGATAGATGAATAGATTCAACCTTCTCACATGTACCATTCAGATTCTGTTCTTGTTCATTTTCTGCCTATGTGTCCAAGGGTGTCAGGCTGAAGTCTCTTATCTTTCTATTCACTGCTATTCTGTGCTTATAAAGTTGTCTCTCCCTTGCAGAGTCTACTTTTTGTCCATATAAATTCCCCCTTCATGTTGGTACTCTGTGGCTTCGCCTCTCTTCTTTACACTTTTAGATGATGAAGAAAAGTTGTGAACGGCCTCTTGATCTTAGAAATTCCTTCCCAGGAGCCCAGCTTCCATAACAATTTACTCTATCTGGCTTCTGGAAATTCACTCAATATTGGGAGAGTAAAAGTGAGGTTTAATCCATTTTATAACAGGATTATAAATTGAAAGTTAGGGGCACCTGGGTGGCTCAGTTGGTTGAGGGTCCGATCTCGGCTCAGGTCATAATCTCACAGTTTGTGGGCTCAAGTTCCCCATCATGCTCTGTGATGACAGCTCTGAGCCTGGAGCCTGCTTCAGATTCTGTGTCTCCCTCTCTCTCTTTGCCCCTCCCTGCTCACACTCTGTGTCTCTCTTTCAAAAACAATTAAAAATAAATAAATAAATAAATTGAAAGTTATGTGAAATATTCTTAGCCTCCTGGGTAAAAAGAGGAACCTACATGTGTCAACTGTACTGTAATTAAAATTTTTTGAAAAGAAAAATCTGGTTCTGCCTCTGGTTTCATAATAACCAGACATCGTTGGGTCAATTGGCCTTGAACAAGTCAGCCATCTGACACAAACACTTCTCTCATTGGCCAGGAGAAAGTCAAGGCACACAAGGGAAAAATTGGAGGCAAGCCCCAAAGTCTTTATGAATGCCTCTCTGTTGGCAGAGTGTTTTGGAGACCACTTTCCAGAATCATGATGCCCAGGGATTTTAGTGTCACTGGGTCAACATCAGGAGGACAGAGACAGGCTGGCCAGTGAGTTAAGTAACCTTAGAACTTAAAAATTTCTCAACTGTAAACTCTATAGTTAAAACTCAATCATTGCTCATGCTGAAGTAGCAATCAATAGAAGTAGCTATAAATAGGGGTGCCTGGGTGGCTTAGTCGGTTAAGCGTCCGACTTTCGCTTAGGTCATGGTCTCGCGGTTCGTGGGTTCGAGCCCCGCGTCGGGCTCTGTGCTGTCAGCTCAGAGCCTGGAGCCTGTTTCAGTCTGTGACTCCCTCTCTCTCTGACCCTCCCCTGCTCACGCTGTCTCTCTCTGTCTCCTAGAAATAAATAAAACATTAAAAAAAATTTAAAAAAAAAAAAGAAGTAGCTATAAATAGAAGTTGCTAGTAATCCATGTTTCATTTGATTTGAGTTCATGCTTCCAAGAACCGGAAACTCTATAGCTATCATTCTTGGCCTTTCTTGAGTGCAAAAATACCCTAAAATGATTTTTGGTTCACAGCCAACATTTTCTTTATACAATGTTTGTTCACATCAGAGCCATCTTGGTTGTCTACAGTTCTTTTCTTGGCCCTTCTACACTAAACACAATCTGATGACCAACCACATGAGGGCTTTCTTTAGAGACTCAAGATATATTAGCTGAGGGGGGTATCCAATTTTCCAGGCACCTGGACTGGCTGGCTAAACATGAGAGGTTTAGAATACCCCTTTCCCCAGATGGCTTGGTGATGGGGACATGTGAATGTACTTTTCCAACTTACTTCTACAGGACTAATTTTCGTAATTTCTTCAAATGATAGGTGAACCATATATCTGCCCAAAATCCATAAGTTTTCTGCACTGACCCATGAAACAGAGTCATCTGCAAAAAAATAAATGAATAAATATGTTAAACAAATAAGTAAAAGCTTTTGCACTGGTATGTGAATAGTCAAAAGCATCTTTGATGTCAGGACCTCCTTCTTCTTGTTGTTCATTAATTCATTCAACAACTATTCATGGAGCACCTCCGACCTATGAGATGCTATGCCACACATAGGCAAATTACAGGTGCCAGCCACCTGAGGCTTTGTACTCAGTAGTGTGGTCCCCGGACCAACAGCACCAGCATCCAGGGAGCTTATTAAAAGTGCAGATTATTTTTTAATAGTTAAGATCACAAAATAAGCTTTTTTTTTTCCTTAGTTCACTTAGTTACTAAATAGTCTGGCAATTTGAAATATATTTGACTCTCTTTTATTACTCCCAGTAACAATCATTATTATCCTTATTGATTAGCACCACCAGGTTACTGTACTTGAGTCAAACCAACTACTCCTCCTCCTTCCTATGCACCTCAAACGTTCTCCAAATCTTCTCTCAAGTGGGCCCTTCTTATCAGCTAGAATGTCTTTGCCCTAACTCTTCCGCTCCGAAATCCCATCTTCAAAAATGACCTCAAACATTTCCTCCTTCCTAACGCCTTGTCTTGTCTCCTCAGTCATCAGTAATTTCTCCCTCCTTTGAAATCCCAGAAGACTCTCTGTCACTCTGTTCAGACATTTGAAATTGCTCATCAGTGGGATGTCAGTGGGACTTCAAGAACAATCATGTCCAGGATCTATCTGGAATTCAAGTTTCACTAAGTTAGAATCGGCCCCCATTGCCTCTACTCCTCCAGTAAAAGCCTTACACACAACAACACTGTGTTGGTGGCATTTTTGGGAAATGGAAGAAGCAGGGGAGCATTCACAAGGTACGGTGAATCCATCACCAAGAGCTGCTGCAAAAAGCCATAGGTGATGACTACATGCCCAGATGAGATGGTAAAGTTGGCTGCTACACGGGCCGGGTCACAAGAACAACAGGGTGTCTCCCCAGCCCAGGAATCAGAGCTGTTGGGGTGAGCACAGGTAAACACTGCAGGATTCTCTAAATGAGATAAAGACACTGGACATCTGACCTGGTTATTAGAAGGGTGGTCCCAAAAGACTAGAGAGTTTGGGAGGGGGAGGCCACTAAATCCATCAAGAACCAAGTTGAGATGTTAATTTTAAACTAATTATAAAGCATAAACTGTATGTCTGCAGTTCAAGGATCTCCAAGATTGGATTTTTCTTTAGAAACACTCTTTTTTTTTTTTTTAAGTTTATTTATTTTGAGAGAGAGAGAGCTAGCAGGGAGGGGCAGAGAGAGAGGGAGAGAGAGAGAGAATCCCAGGCCAACTCTGCACTGTCAGCACAGAGCCTGATGCGAGGCCTAAACACATGAACTGTGAGATCATGACCTGAGCTGAAACCAAGAGTTAGACACTTAACTGACTGAGCCACCCAGGTGCCCCCAGGATTGGGATATTTTTAACACCCAAAGTATTTCCAGGTACCTCAAGGAACTTCATGAAAAATAAAGAGCTTAAAGTCTAAACAGAATTTGTTTTAATTCACTTTAATATAATAATGAAACATAACGTAGAGGAATTTTAGAAGGAAAGTCTGTCTCTAATTAAATTCTAGCAATTAAGGACTCTGGAAGCCTAGAGGTTGAGTGTCTGTCTTAGGGCTGCACAGGGTAAGATTTAGATTTCTGGGGGCCATAATTATGCATCAGGCAGAGGGAATTCTGCTACGCACTGAAGACATTGATTATTCTGTGGTTGAATGCTCCTTACATACAAATCTCAGAGCTTAATTCCAGGAAAAGGATTGATTGGCTCTCAGAATACTCCAACCCCACAGGCTTTCTTTATGTTTCCAAACGTCACAGAGCTCATTCCTGCCTCAGGGCCTCTGTATTTGCTGGTTCCCCTGCCTGCCACGCCCTTCCTCCAGAGCCTCACGGGACTGATTCCCTGTCTCATTTTGGTCTCAATTCAAATGTCAGGTCATCTCTGATTTCTTAGTCTACAGGCTGGCAAACCACAGCCCACAGGCCAAATCCAGCCTGCCACTTGCTCTTGTAAAGGCTGAGAGCTTGGTTTTTACACTTTTAAATAGTTGGAAGTAAAATCAAAAGAAGAATATTTTGTGACAGGTGACAATTTTGAAATTCCAATTTCAGTGTCCATAAAGAAGGCTTTGCTGGGACATGGCCACGCCTGCTCATCTGCTGTCAATGTCTGCGTTAGCGCCAGGACATCAGAGTTGGATAACTGAGCCAGGCTACAGGCCCACGAAGCTTAAAATATTTACTCTGACCCTTTAAAGAAAACGTTTGCCAAGCCCTGTTCTGGTCAAAAGCACTCAGCCTCTCCATAGCGTTTATCCATTTTATTGTCTTCACAGCAGTTATTGGCACCTGAGTTCTCTCTCTCTCTCCCTCCCTCCCTCTCTCTCTCTCTCTCAATTTGCTGGTTTAAAACTTTTCTCCACCTACTCTCCCCCAATAAAACAAGACCTCTATGAGAGCAGAGACTTTTCTTATCTTATTTTCCTCTTGTATCTCTAGTGGCTGATACAATAGGATTTGCTAAGTGTTTAAAAAGTTTATTCTGTTTACATTACTTCCATTATACACTCAACAAATTGGGCACCTGGGTGGCTCAGTTGGTTAAGCATCCAATTCTTGGTTTCATCTCAGATCATGATCTCATGGTTCATAGGATTGAGCCCCACACTGGGCTCTGTGCTAACAGTGTGGAGCCTGCTTGGGATTCTTGCTCTCTCCTCTCTCTCTGTCCCTACCCAACTTGTGCTCTCTCTCTCTCTCAAAATAAATAAACTTAAAAAAATATATTAAAAAATAATCAGCAAATTGAAGCCATCTGAGACTGTCTGCATTACTAACATACATAGCCATCCTTTTCTTTTTTTAATTGTATTAAAATAAACATAACCTAAAATTTACTAACTTCACCATTTTTAAGTGTATGGTTCAGTGATGTTAACTTTGCTGGGCAGCCATCAGCACCATCCATTTCCAACACTTTTTCATTTCGCAAAACCAAAACTCTGCCTCCATGAAACAACAACTCCCCATTCCTCCCTCCCACCCCAGCCCCTGACAACCACCATTCTACTTTCCGTCTCTGTGAATTTGACTCCTCTAATACACATCTGTAAAATAAATGAATCTTGACCTATTTCTGCTTTGGTTGCCAGGAAACTTAGTGCTAAATTTCTGTGCTTTATTGCCTAGAATTCCTTTTAAAAATTTATCGTGTCCCACTTTAATACAGATTTATGATACACATTTTGAACTTGTGACTTTATTAAAAAGGTTCTCTTTGAATCTAAGATACCATCATTATTTCTGTTCCACTTGCAAATCAGGGCTCCCCTTCAGCATGTGAAAAGCACACTGATGAAATGGCGTGTGTGTTTTATTCCATAAGCTACATCAAACCCTTTTTGGAAGGTGGGAAGAATGAAGAGAAATCATACATAACAATGAAATCAAATCCCTATCTTCAGAGAGGAAGCACCACTTTTAAGGATGGATTCCCCCTGAAAAGTGATCCGACCTCAAAGCCCAGGCTCACCAGTAGCATTGGAGGCTGTCTGTAAAATCCCAGTCATCCAGGCATAGAGAGCTCTCTGGGAATGAGCCGAGGTTTGGTCATAGAGATCTTTGAACACTGCAGATCTAAATGACAAACATGGACATCAGTTAAAGAACAAACAGGTGGAGGCCTTGAGATGGGTCAAAACCGCAAATGGATCCAAAACTATGTCTTGTTTTAAAAATCCTTCTCACTCCCTTGCTACATTTGACTATTTTCCGATTTCTCCTTCACGTCTAAATGCCTTCCTTCCAAAGAGTGCTCTCCACTTTCTCACCTCTTGGTCACTACTACCACTACTACCTCTACTACTGCTGCTGCTGCTGCTGCTGCTGCTACTTCTTCTTCCCCTTCTTCTTCTTGCTCTTCTTCTTCCCCCTCCTCCACCTCCTCTTCTTCTTTTCTAACAGCTTTATGGAGATACAATTCATACACCATACAATTCACCCACTGAAAATGTACAGTTCAATGATGTTGTTCCCAACTGTGCAACTGTCACCACGATCTATTTTGGAACATTTTAAGCATCTTCAAAAAAAACAAAAAACAAACAAAAAAAAAATAGACCATCCAGCTACCACCCCCCAACCACTAGTCACCCCAAACCCTAGAAACTACTAACTTACTTTCTGTCTCCAAAGTTTGCCTTTCTGGGCATTTCAGATAAATGGAGGCATGTGACATGCCATCTTTGTGTCTGGCTTCTTTCACTTTGTGTGATGTTTCAAGGTTCATGCGTGTTGGAGGTGTTGGTGCTTCGTTCCTTTTTACTGCCAAATACTATTCCATTGCCCAAACCCACCCCATTTTGTTTATCTCTTCATCAGTTGATGGACCTCTGGGTTGTGTCTATCTTTTGTCTGTTATGAACAGTACTGTTGTAAACATTCGTGTACCAGTTTTTGTGTGGACAGACGTTTTCATTTCTCTCGGGTAGATAACGCAGAAGTGGAATTGCTGGGTTACATGGCAACTCTGTGATTGGCCTTTCGAGGAACTGCCAGACTGTTGTCCAAAGAGGCTGCACAATTTCATGCTCTTACCAACTCTGTATGAGGGTGCTGATTTCTCCACATCCTCACCAATACTGGTTAGTATCTGACATTCTGGCGGGGTTTGGGGTTTTTTTTTTTAGTTTTTATTTAAATTCCAGTTAACTAATATACAGTGTAATCTTAGTTTTAGGTGTACAGTATAGTGATTCAACACTTTCAAACAACACCTTGTGCTCATCACAAGTGCCCTCCTTAATCCCTATCATCTATTTAACCCATCCCCCACTCACCTTCCCTCTGGTAACTATGTGTGTTCTCTATATTTAAGAGTCTGTTTCTTGTTTTGCCTTTCTCTCTTTTTCCCTTTGCTCCTTTGTTTTGTTTCTTAAATTATACGTATGAGTGAAGTCATATGGTATTTGCCTTAGTTGACTAACTTATTTCACTTAGCATAATACTCTCTAGCTCCCTCCACACCACTGAAAATGGCAAGATTTCAGGATGCCTGGGTGGCTCAGTCAGTTGAGCATCTGACTCTTGAATTTGGCTCAGGTCACAATCTCACAGTACAAGAGACCAAACCCTGCTTTGGATTTTCTCTCTCTCCCTCTCTCTCTGCCCTGCACATTCTTTCTCTCTCTCTCAAAATAAATAAACTTAAAAAAAAGAATATGGCAAGATTTCATTCTTTTTATGGCTGAGTAAATATTCCATTATAGATAGATAGAGAGGGATATATACATATATCACACATGTTCTTTATTCATTCATCAGTTGATGGACACTGGGCTCTTTCCATAATTTGGCTATTGTAGATAATGATGCTATAAACATCAGGTGCATATATCCCTTTGAATTAGTATTTGTGTACTCTTTGGGTAAATATTTAGTAGTGCAATTGTTGGATCATAGGGTAGTTCTATTTTTAACTTTTCGAGGAAACTTCATATCATTTTCCAGAAAGGCTATATCAGTTTGTATTCCCACCAACAGTGCAAAAGAGTTGGTCTTTCTCTGTATCCTCACCAACACCTGTTTTCTTGTGTTGTTGATTTTAGCCACTCTGACAGGTATGAGGTGATAGCTCATTATGGTTTTTACTTGTATTTCCTTGATGAGGAGTGATGTCGAGCATGTTTTCATATGTCAATATTTTGGCCACCCATATGTCTTCTTTGAAAAAATGTTTATTTGTGTCTTCTGCCATTTTAATTTTATTTTTTGAAGTTTATTTATTTGAGGGGCACCTGGGTGGCTCAGTCAGTTAAGTGTCCAACTTCGGCTCAGGTCATGATCTCACGGTTTGTGAGTTTGAGCCCCGCATTGGGCTCTGTGCCTGGGCTGATAGCTCAGAGCCTGGAGCCTGTTTCAGATTCTGTGTCACCCTCTCTCTCTGCCCCTCCCCCTCTCATGCTCTGTCTCTGTCTCTCAAAAATAAATAAACATTTAAAAAATTTTTTTTTTTTTAAATTTTTTTTTAATGTTTTATTTATTTCTAGGAGAGAGACAGACAGCATGAGCAGGGGAGGGACAGAGAGAGGGAGTCACAGACTGAAAGAGGCTCCAGGCTCTGAGCTGGCAGTCAGCACAGAGCCCGACGCGGGGCTCGAACCCACGAACCGCGAGATCATGACCCAAGCGAAAGTCGGACGCCCAACCGACTAAGCCACCCAGGCGCCCCTAAAAAAATTTTTTTAAATGAAGTTTATTTATTTGAGAGAGATTGGGACAGCTCAAGTAGGGGAGGGGCAGAGAGAGGGAGAGAGAGAGAATCCCAAGCAAGCTCAATGCCACCAGCGAAGAGCCTGGCATGGGGCTTGAACCCACGAAACCTCAAGATCATGACCCAAGCCAAAACCAAGAGTTGGACATTTAACCAACTGAGCCACCCAGAAGCCCTCTCCTGCCTATTTTTAATTGAATCTTTTGGTTTTTCAGTATTGAGTTTTTTAAGTTCTTTATATATTTTGGATACTAACCCTTTATCAAATATGTCATTTGCAAATATTCAGAATCTGACATTTTGATTATAGACCATCTGCTGTGTGTGAAGTGTCTTGGTCACTAGAGCCTGGTCCCCTCCCCACCACACATCTCCAGTCAACAATGACTTCCTTGTTGCCAGATGCAGCAGTCCCATTTGGTCCAAATATGACTTGATCTTATAGTAATGATATCAAAATTACTTTTTAAATAAATGGTAATTTAAAAGAATGAGTTACTAAAAAAAATGTGAAGAATAATACCAGTGGGGCGAGGGGGTACCTGGGTGGCTCAGTCAGTTGACTATCTGACTTGGACTCAGGTCATGATCTCATGGTTTGTGAGTTGGAGCCCCGCATCAGGCTCTCTGCCATCAGTGCAGAGCCAGCTTTGGATTCTCTGTCTCCCTCTCTCTCTCTCTGCCCCTCTCCCATTTGCTCGTTCTCTCTCTCAAAAATAAATAAACATAAAAAAATAGTACGAGTGGTGTACAGATATGGCAAAAATTGTGAAGATGGTACTAGAATGACTGACATTTGGGAGGCACTGTTTTAATCATCCATTTCTAAATTCTACAGATGTTAACCTGTTCTCCCCACCTTCTCCCCTCTGCCATCCATCTCCTCTGAGGAGTGGGAAGTGGGGTTCAAGGGCCGGGGGAAGCACTTACAGGTTCTTGAAAGCGTCCTCTTGCAGGTGCCGGGGGAGCTTCTCTGGGATATCTGGCTGCAGAAAACTGCCTGAGGATCCCCTCAGTACCTTTCCCAGGATCTCCACACACTCCAGGGAGTTCAGCACCTGGAAACACCTCTCCAACGTGATGAGAAATAGGCTGCGGTTCACGCCAGGACTCTGCAAGGCTTGTTTCCGAATCTCTCCCAAGTCAATAATGACATCCTCTAGCTCCTAAAGTACAGAAAGAAGCTAGGGTTGTCTTGAGAACAGCCTCTGGATTTGGAAGCCCTGAGAGGGACTTCAGGACCATTGTTGAATACCATGCTGCTATGTTAAACCTTCTAGAACTTACCATCTCCTACAGAACGAAGTTGAACTCTTTACCTGCCTCACCAACACTAGGCAACTTCTCACTTTCCAGATATACCATGTGACTCACACCTTAGGCATTTGCTCAAGCTGGAATTCTCTCCCCACCTCTTTCCCCTAGCAGAATCCAGCTCATCCCTCAAGGGTAAGCTCAACTGTCATCTCCTTCTTGGTGACGGCTTCCTGAGTGCTCTTCTACTTTTAGTCAAATCACCTTGAGTCCAACTCTATTATGCATTAAAGATGCTTATGGGCCTTTCTTCCACACCAATGGTTCTCAACCATGACTGCACACCAGAATCACTGGGGAAGTGATCCCAGCATCACCATACAAAATTTGATTTAACTGGGCTGTGGTGGAGCCCAGGTGCCTGACTGTAGTATGCAGCTGTGACTGAGCTGGGAAAGTCTTTGAGGTCCAAGCCATGTGCCTAGTGGAATGCCTGGTACCCAGAAGACATTGAGAAAGTATTTTGGAATGAATAAATGAATGAATGAATGAATGAATGGCTCTTCTGAACCACGAAACCCAGGAACGCTGACAGAGCTTAGCCCCAATTTGATTGGCACCTCAGTCTTTCACCCAGCACACCCTGCAAATATAATAACCACCATTTATTAAGTAATGACCACACGGGTAGTCCTTCATCTCTGAACCCAGTGTCCACTGATGCACAGGAATTATTCATGGGTATTTATCAAGCCAAACTATTAGAAGCTCCTCAGTACCCCTCATTTCTTAGTACCTATAAATGTATAAACTATAAGGCTTTTTATTTGAACTTTGAAGAAAGTAAGTGAGAAAACCGAGGTCTCCAAGCTCCTGTGGGAGGGGGGTTGCAAAAGGAGAAGATGGGAGGAAGACATAAACAAGGGCCAAGGCCTGAGTCAGGCTCAGCTGGATTCACCTCAACAAATGTCAACTGGCCTTGGACTTCCCCTACTCCCAGGATGCCAAGAATGCCTCACCAAGAGGTCCTTCTTGTCTTCCAAGAGGAATTTCATGGCGGTGTGGAATTGCTGAGCATCTGTTTCCTTCAGGTCCTCCAACAGCTTCTGGGGCTGGTGCAGACGCTGCTCCAGGTGGTTTTCCATGGCTGCCTTGATATGGAGTATTGAGAGGTACAGTGAGGATGGGACAGGAGCACCTGGTCAGCACCATGGCCAGCAGCCCAGTCAGGCCACCTACTTCCCTGCAGAGACCACAAGCTGGCAGCTTGTAGCCATGTTTGGTCTGGCTGGCTCCAAAATTTTGCATTAGCTGCCAACATTTTAAAGTAAGGGGATTCCCCACAAAAATCCAGACTTCCAACTTCCCTTGGAAAACATAAAGATTTGGCAACACTAGGCAGGTATCCCCTTCCTGGTGATAATCAGCAAGCCGAGGGCCAGCTGCTCCCTGTAATTACACTGCTGCTCACCACCCACCCACCCAGCCAATCTCCCTGTGACCTGCCTGATCCCTATAGGTGCTTGAGGTTTTAAGTCCAGGGCCACTGGCTTCTGTCCAGGAAGTTTAACCACCCCCAGACTGGCACTGCTCAAATCCTCTCCCACGCCCCAAGCTACCAGAGTAGAAGCAAAATTCAGACAGCATGAACAAATTCCCCCTTAGTATCCTTTCTAAAGTGAGGAGCAGAGGCCAGCAGCCTTTCCTAAAAGAGATTACCTCTGATGTCTAGGGAATTATTTTCTAAATCTCTTTTAAATAAAGGTGCTCTAGAAAGGCAACATATTGTGATGTCATGGGCAAAAGGTGGGTTCTAAAACCAGACAACCCATGTGCATATCCCCACTTTGCCACCAACTAGCTGTGTGGCCTCGGACAAGTTAATCAACTAGGACTGGTAGATAAAATATAAGATGCCTAGTTAAATTTGAATTGGAGTTAAATAGTGAATAATTTTTTAGCATAAGTATGTCCCAAATATTGCATGGGACATATGCTAAAAAAATTATTCATTGTTCATCTACAAATCAAATTTAATGAGGAATACTGTATTTTTAAAAAATAATCTCTACACCCAACATGGGGCTCGAATTCACAACCCCCAGATCAGGAGTTGTATGCTCCACTGACTGAGCCAGCCATGTGCCCAATGTTGGTTATGAGGATTAAGTTAGTGTGTGTAAAGCATTTTCAATATTTCCCAGCATACAGTAAGTAGACAATATGTGCTACCCATTATTCACTATCCTGAATGAGTTGAATAATTATTTACTCCGTGACTATCCCTCTAGAATGAAAGGCCCATGTGGGTAGTCATGTGACTGCCTTGTTCTCCTGTGTCTCCAGTGTTTAGAACTATGCCTGGCAGAGAACAGTCTAGATAAGTAGATGTTGGGGGGAGGGGGGGAGGGGCATGGAGGAGGGCACTTTGGGGATGAGCACTGAGTGTTATGTAGAAACTAATTTGACAATAAACTATTTGTAAAAAAAAAAAAAAGATAAGTAGATGTTGAATGAATAAACAAATTTCTACATAGCAAGAGAGAGAATATATCTACCGGTCAGGTTAAAATATATACATCTTGGGGCATCTGGGTGGCTCAGTTGGTTGAGCACCCAAACTCTTGATTTCGGCTCAGGTCATGATCTCATGGTTCTTGAGTTCAAGCTCTGAATTGGGCTCTACACAGGCAGTGCATAGCCTGCTTGGGATTCTCTTTCTCCCTCTCTCTCTCTGCCTCTCCGCTCCATCTGCACATGCACACTCTCTCTCTCAAAATAAATAAACTTTATATATCATGAGAAAACTTATTGCTAGACAGAAAAGGGGCAGCCATTAGTTCCCCTTAGGTTGCCACAGACTGATGAACAGAAGAAAGAAAGCAGATGCTATGAATCCAACAGTCACCTCCAGCTAATGGGTGTCCTGGTAACTAGTTAGCAACCAGCTCTGTAAATGTAGTTCTCATATCAATGTTGGTTGATATTTTCATTTCACTATAAAGTAAATAAGGTGCACCTGGGTGGCTCAGTTGATTAAGTGTCTGACTTTGGCTCAGGTCATGATCTCATGGTTCATGAGTTTGAGCCCCGCTTCGGGCTCTGTGATAACAGCTCAGAGTCTAGAGCCTGCTTTGGATTCTGTGTGTGTCTCTTCTGCCCCTCCTCCACTAGTTCTCTCGATCTCTCTCAAAAATAAATAAACATTAAAAAATTAAGTAAATAAAAATTGAAACAATAAAGACCTCAGGACTTCATTCATCAATGACATGACTTCTCTGCTAAATCAAATAGTTTTTAAATACTGAAAGAACATTTCCTCAATTTTCTGTGCTATTCACAGTATAATGGTAAAGATACGGTATACCACACTGGGCTGATGTTCATGCTGATGAGGCATGTGCTCATAGTCACAGTCCAGTTTGTCACAGTTTGTCACAGTTCCCACCATGCCCTACTGCTCTACAAATATCATTGCCATCTATTAACATACTGTGCTACTGTTTTTCTTACAGTAGAGTTAAAAGGGAAGAAAAATATTTCTTGGATCCATGATCAAGAGACTGATAATTATGCCCAAATATCCACCTCCTGCATTTCCATTTAGCAACAGAATCCCACAAGTTTTAGCTGGCTACATGGCTTCTCAGAAAGGCCTCTCTTCTTACTCCTCTGCAGCAATATGGGACTGTGGACTATGAGCCAATGGAATGTGAGCAGGACAAAATGTAAAACTTGCAGATCATGTCTTTAAAGAGAAGATGCTCACCTTTCACTTCCTCTTTCCCATCACCCCCATCCTGGGTTGGAGAATGGATGTGCTGTTTCAATCATGTGGGCAATAGCTCCTTCGAGGATGACAAAGCAACAAGACTGAAGGAACCTGGGCCCCTGGATGGTCTTTTGAAATGGAGCTTCCTCTCTTCTCTGGATCTCCCACCCAGCTCTGAATTATAACATGAGACAGAAATAAACTAAACTGGGGGTGCCTGGCTGGCTCAGTAGAGCATGCAACTCTTGAGCTCAGCGTCATGAGTTCAAGACCCATGTTGGGTGTAGAGATTACTTTTTAAAAAATTAAATTAAAAAAAGAAACAAAATTGTTTGAGCTGCTGGAATCTGGGGCCTCTCTGTTACAGCAGCTCAGTCCTACACCCTAACACACCACGTCTCCATCAAACGTAGAAAAGTGGAAAAACACAAAAGTTTCAAAACAACTGGACATAACATGTTTCTTTGTAGAAGTGAAGTCTATCTCTATACCTAGTCCATTTCTCCATCCTACCTGGCCCCTGAGTTTACAACTCCTCACTGAGCACTGAGAGGTGACTATATGATGGGGATGAGTCTCAGGTACACACCTGCAGGCTGGGGATGGTGAAGGCAACATTCCGTGAATTCAGATAGGCCAGGACTCTGTGTGACAGGTCCGCTGTCCACCCATGGGAGCTTCATTTGAAGACAGACAGGAGAAGGTCACAATGACAGGTTCCCCTACAATGAGTAGTTTCCCTACTTGCCAAGAGGCCAGGGGACCAGAACTCAGACAGGATGTGGGAATGGGCCAGGGATGCTAGGAACTTTGTTTTTGGAGGAGGCAGGAGACTTGTTAGCCTGGCACAGTGGTGGGGGAGTTTCGAATTCTAAGAATCCTCCTGGATCCCATTCTCTCAAAGACAATCAATTTCTGAGCTATGTGCAATATGCTAATTCCCATAACATTTCACTTAGGTTAACTACAGTCCAAATAGACGAACTTGGAAAGATGTCCTTACTAAGTAAAGTTTAAAAAGCAGATACATAGGGTGCTTGGGTGGCTCAGTTGGTTAAGCGTCTGACTTCAGCTCAGGTCATGATCTCATGGTTCATGGGTTCGAGCCTTGCGTTGGGCTCTGTGCTGACAGCTCAGAGCTTGGAGCCTGCTTCAGATTCTGTGTCTCCCTCTCTCTCTCTCTGACCCTCCCTTGCTCATGCTGTCTCTCTCTCTCTCAGAAATAAACAAAACATTAAAAATTTTGAAAAAATAATAATAATGAAAAGCAGATACAGTGTATATCATGAAAGGCTGGAATAGCACAGTTTAAGAATGTGAGCTCAAAACTTGGATTTGAATCCTGGCTCTGTAACTTAATTGTGCGGTTTTGGGCAATTTATTGAATTTTCCTGTGCCTCAGTTTCCCTTTCTAGGCAATATAACTAAAAATTGTGAGGATTCTATTTGTTCACACATCTTAAGCGCTTAAAACAATACCCAACACATAGAAAATGTATAATTTTGTTCATACAGCCAAAAACTGGAAATGACTCAAATGTCCAACAACAAGTGAAAGGTTAAACAAATATTTTAACATTTGTTAAATGTTATGGTACATCCATTCCGTGGAATGTCACCCATCCATATAAAAGGAACAAGTTGGACTTCAGCTTCCAGCTATAATGGTATCATGGCAGCAGATAAATCCTTCTGCCTTAAACAGTTGGGAAATTTTTGTTACTAAATAAGTTGATGAATTAATGAATGCAAAGAGATACATAGACAGACAGACAGACAGATTTTAGCCTGAAAGAATCCAAAACTATCAACTAGAGTTAAAGTTACATTAGAAAGAAGAGTGTTTATGGGAAATCTTTCCCTTTAAAATAATTGAATGCTCCTGTCATGGGCTCCCAAGCCCCCATTTCTTCTCCTTCACAGTACTCATCGTATTAGAATTATTGCTAATATTTGTCTTTTCACAACACTCTCTAGTGCCCTGCTCCACAGCCCCAGTATAAGACATGCCAGAGCAATGCATCTTGGAGCCCTGCTGCTCCCCCACACTGCCTGGCTGCGTGACTTTGATTCACCCTCTCTGTGCCTCCCTTTCACTGTTCTGTCCAATGAGAAACAACAGGACCTTCCCTGGGGGTGCTTATGAAGATTGGCTATGTTTCTATGCACAAAGTACTAAGAATATTATTGTTACATAGTAAACCTTCGATAAAGAATAGTACTTGTGCCGAAGCAGAGAGGAATAAAAGTTTGTGAAACAATGTATCTACTTTCAAACACCTATGCACTAAGTGCTATTTTTTTGTAATGAGTTAAGCATGCATGTATTACTTTTTACAATTAAGAGACTTCCATTTAAGATTTTTTATGAAACATCTGTTCCATCCCTTCCCCTCCCCTCTAGGGTGGGTTACCTTTGAAACTGTATGAGATCCAGTAAGGCTACATGGGAATAAAATGAAAAGACAACTTTAAAAGAATCATTCCAGAGAGATCACAGGCACATTCTGTTTGAAATTTTTAGAGGCAGCAAAGTGGGGACAGAGTAGGGACATTACCATTCAGATAGCTTCCATCTATTATTTCTTCCTAAAAGGCAAAGAAATAACGTCAAGTAAAACACCCAAAAGTTGGCAGTTCCAGTAGAGGAGAATTTGATTCAGAGAAAATGGGATACTCACCGCCATTTTTTGCAACAGTGGATGCAAATCTGTAAGAAAGCCATTGGAGATATAACTAGAATTGAATGGTGTAATCTTCAGAAATATAAATATGGGTTAGGAAAAGAGCCCCCCGCCAAAAAAAAAAGTCACTCATGAAGGAAAATTATAGTGAATTTTAACTTTACCTGTGCCAATATGTGCCCAGTTTGAGAAAACTCTGGTTTGATAAACCCTTTTAGGGGCACCTGGGTGGCTCAGTCGGTTAAGTGTCCGACTCTTGACTTTGGCTTAGGTCACAATCTCACTGTTCGTGAGTTCAAGCCCTGGATCAGGCTCTGCACTATTAGCACATAGTCTTTTTGGGATTCTGTCTCCCTCTTCCTCTGCTCCTCTCCCCCACTTGCTCTCTATCTCTCTCTCAAAATAAAATAAAAATAAACTAAAAAAAAATGACAATGAAAAACCCTTTTAGGATAATTCTGAAAATCCTACATATATATGTAGATGGACACACACACTCACACATATACACACATCCCCAAACACTTCACAGCATCATGTACCTACGCTGATCCATCCCCACTACATTCCCTAAGATGTGTGGAAACTATGGTAGATTGTTCCTCCCTCAGGACTTACCCTGCCTGGAATCTGGAACTCTATGACTTGCCACTCCATGGCTCAGAGAAAGAAACAGGAAAAGAACGTATGTCCTAGGTTCCTGGGACATCCTCCTGTAGTTAATTCAAGCACAGAAGTAATTCAGGTTTGCACTTTAAAAATATATTTAAGAATGTTCAGAAGGCAAAAGTGAAAAACAAATATATCCAGAATCCCTTGAGGTTTTTTTTAAAAATAAATTTTAGTGAAGGGCGCCTGGGTGGCTCAGTAAGTTGAGCATCCGACTTACACTCAGGTCATGATCTCAAAGTTTGTAACTTTGAGCCCCCATCAGGCTCTCTGATGTCAGCGTAGCACCCATGTCAGATCCTCTTTCCCCGCGTCTCTCTGCCCCTCCCCCCTCTCAAAAATAAACATTAAAATAATAGTAATAATACTAATTAATTGGTTGATTAGTTTTAGGGGTGCCTGGGTGGCTCAGTCAGTTGGGCATCCAACTCTTGATTTTGGCTCAGGTCAAGATCTTACAATTCATGGTTTGAGCACGTGAATCCACGCTGGCAGCAAGCCTGGTTGGGATTCTCTCTCTCCCTCTCTTTCTCTCTCTGTCCCTTCCCTACTCACACTCTCTCAAAATAAATAAACTAAAAAATAATAAAAAATAAATTTTAAATTCCATGTTCTTTGCTCCATCTAAACCCCTATGCTAGTCAAAGACATGATCATCTCTCTCCTTGATGATAACAGTGGCCTATTTATATTCGCACACCTGCTCCCTTCCCCTCAAACCAGCAGAGGAGTGGGCTCTGTGATATCTGACAAGGGGTTTATATCTAGATTCTAAAAAAGAACTCTTACAATTCAGTAACTAGAAGATGGGCCAGAGGGAAGAAGAGATACAACTTCATTTTAAACAACAACAACAACAACAACAACAACAAAATGGCCAGTAAACTCATAAAGATGATCAGCATCATTAGTTATCAGGAATATGTAAATTAAATTCGCAATTAGATACCACTACATAGGGGCGTCTGGCCTGATCAGTCAGTAGAACATGCAACTCCTGATCTCGAGGTTGTGACTTCAAGCCCCATGATGGATGTAGAGGTTGCTTAAAAATAAAATCTTAGAGGGGCACCTGGGTGGCTCAGTCGGTTAAGCGTCCGACTTCGGCTCAGGTCATGATCTCACGGTTCGTGGGTTCGAGGCCTGTGTCGGGCTCTGTGCTGACAGCTAGCTTAGAGCCTGGAGCCTGTTTCAGATTCTGTGTCTCCCTCTCTCTCTGACCCTCCCCTGCTCACACTGTCTCTCTGTCTCTCTCAGAAATAAATAAAACATTTAAAAAAATAAAATAAAAATAAATAAAATCTTAGAGGCACCCAGGTGGCTCAGTAGGTTAAGCGTCCAAGTATGGCCTGGGTCATGAACTCATGGTTCATGAGTTTGAGCCCTGCGCCTGGCTCTGTGCTGGCAGTGCAGATCCTGGAGCCTGCTTCATATTCTGTGTCTCCCTCTCTCTCTCAAAAATAAATTAACATTAAAAAAAATAATTTTTTTTAAGATACCACTCCATTCACTAGAATGGCTGAAAGTTTAAGACTGACAACACCAAGTGCCGATGATGAGATGGAGTAACCAGAACTCCTCCACTGTTGATACAGCCACTTTGGAAAATGGTTCCGCGTGTCTTATCAAGTCAAGCATGCAATAAATATTCTATGATCCAGGAATTCCACTGCTAGGTATTTATCCAAGAGAAATTAAAACTTATGTCTACACAAATACTTGTAAAGTTTCATTCATAATAGCCAAACATTGGAAACAACACAAATGTCCACGCACAGGTGAAACTTTCAACAAATACCTTTCAATGGAGTGTCACTCACCAAAAAGTAATAAGTTGGACTTCTGCTTCCAGGTGGAAATAATTGGCAGTAGATAAACCCTTCTGCCTTAAATAGTTCAAAAACCAACCGAAATAATGAAGCAAAGGGTTTTAGACATTGGACAACAGGTAGCATAAGACTGAGATCCTAAGAGAAAGGAAACTAAGATTATCAAAAATAGGGGCGCCTGGGTGGCTTAGTCAGTTAAGCGTCCGACTTTCGCTTGGGTCATGATCTCGCTGTTCGTGGGTTCGAGCCCCGCTTCGGGCTCTGTGCTGACTGCCAGCTCAGAGCCTGGAGCCTGTTTCAGTCTGTGACTCCCTCTCTCTCTGACCCTCCCCTGCTCATGCTCTCTCTCTCCTAGAAATAAATAAAAAAATTTTAAATAAATAAATAGACAGATAGATAGATAGATAGATAGATAGATAAATAAATAAATATTGGTCTCTGCCCTGGGTTCTTGGCACAGAGCTCCTAAAACCTTGGTAAATTCCTAAGTGGGAAACCAAATAGTAGCACCCTTTTTCCCATGAGGCATCTGTGGGTGGGCTCCAGGTTGGCTCCTGGCTGGGAGCTCGTCACCAGAAAAAAACTGAGCCATGATTAGAAGCTCAGAATTTTCTAGCCCCATACCCATCTTCCAGAGAAGAGAGAGGGGCTGGAAATGGACTTAATAATTGATGGTGTCTATGTGAGGAAGCCTCCATAAAGTCCCAACAGTAGAGGCTGTCACACCCGGAGGGTGACACATCCCAGCTCCACAGGGAATAGAAACTCTTGCTCTTTCGACCCTCCCAGACCTTGTCCTATGTATCTCTTCATCTAGCTGTTTATCTGCACCCTTTGTCAGATCTTTTCATAAACTGGTAAAAGTCAACGTTTCCCTGAGTTCTGTGAGCTGCTCTAGCAAACTGATCAAACCTGAGGAAGGGGTTGTGGGAGCCTCCTATTTGTAGCTGTTCGAACAGGGTTAGTTAGGTTGTGACAGATGCCTGGAGGCCAGCAACAAAGAAGTCCTGGCCAGCCAGGGGGAAGGTCAGAGTCCTGTCCATGCAGTAAGAAACTGGATCCAGCCAGACAGGCCCAAGATGGCAGAAGCCACGACAGGAAACTCCTGGCCAAATTAGGAAGAAAAAGTGGGAAACTCTGCTTCCCACCCCAAGAAATGAATATGCCCCCTCCCCCACCACAAGTTAGCAACTATCAGTTAAAGATAGAAAGTCAACCTGCCAGGGGTACTGCTCTCTCTCTCTTTTGAGCTTCCCAGCTCTCATTTCTCAAGAGTGTGTTTTCGCCTTAATAAACTTTCTCCACTTGTGTTACTCATCTGCTGTGTTGCGTGTCTGTCCCTGAATTCATTCTCATGACAAGACCAAGAACCTCTATTTTTCTAAGTTTGTTTGTTTATTTTGAGAGAGAAAAAGAAAGAAAGAGAAAGAATGCACGCATGCGAGTAAGCAGTGGTGGGGGGTGGGGTGGGGGTGGGAGCAGTGAGAAAGAGAATCCTAAGCAGGCTCTGAGCTATCAGCATGAAGCCCTACCTGGGGCTCGATCTCATGAACAATGAGATCATGACCTGGGCCAAAATCAAGAGTCAGATGCTTAACTGACTGAGCCACCCAGGCGTCCTGACAAAACCAGACCCAGGTCTGGCTGGGTTGAGGCCTTAGGGCCCGGGGTCTCCCCAGTTCATGTGGCAACATAGCCACATCACACAGAAGTTGTAGGTAACCTGGAGACCTACTATGTGCAGCTGGTACTGAAGTGGAACAGAAGGGGACCCATCTTCTGGGTCTGAGCCCTTAACCTGTGGGATCAGACTGTACCTCCAGGTGGATGGTGTCAGAATGGAATTAAACTGTGGGACACCCAGCAGGCTTCAAAGAATCACATTTTGTGAAGAAAACCTCCGCACCTTTGGTGACCAGAGCATCAAAGTCAAGTGTTCTGTGTTGCATGCTTTGTGCGGGTAGTAAAGGAGACACTCAGTTTCAAAGACTCACAAGAAGAAAAACAAAGAAGGAGGTGGAGAACTGGGTTTCCCTAGTCAGGAGGGAAAAATGAGGTTCTCCCTTATACAAAAACAAGCACGCTGGGCCCTGCAAGTGCTGCCTGGAGTGGGCTTCCTTGAAATGGCTTCTAGTGCAGGAAGGGTGGCCACAGAGTACATTCCAAGGAGCAGGGAGGGGTTGAGGGGCCTCGAATTACCTGGCACCAGCTCACAGGTCCACGACAGTCCCGTCATCTCTCAAATGACCCCCTCCAACAAGGGGTCACCAAACCACAGCCCCAGTTCACACAAGCTGCCTGGTTTTGCTTGGTTCACAAGCTAAAAGTGGATTTTACATACATACATATTTTTTTTAATGTTTATTTTTCAGAGAGAGGGAGTACAAGCAGAGGAGAGGCAGAGAGAAAGGGGACAGTGGATCTTAAGCAGCCTTTGTGCTGACAGCAGAGCCCGATGTGGGTTTGAACTCACAAACTGTGAGGTCATGACCTGAGCTGAAGTTGGACGCTTTACCAACTGAGCCACCCAGGCGCCCCTAATGTTTACATTTTTAAACAGTGTTTAAAAAACCAAAAGAGCAGTATTTCTTGACCTATAACAATTTCATGTGTGAAACTGAAATGCTAGTGTCCATACGTAAAGTTTTATAGGAACACGGCCATGTCTGCCATTTCTGTGTTGTCTATGGCCGCTTGCACACTGCCAGAGACTGTGCCATCTACAAAGCTGAAAATATTTAGTCTCTGTTCCTCTGCTGAAAAGTTTGCCAAGCCTGCTTTGGGAGCTACACACTTCCATATTTACAGAAGAAATGGGTTGGAGATGGCTTGAACATAATAGGGGAGGAAGTGGGTGGGAGGTGGCTATGGGTTGCCAACTAAAGCTGAGTGATAAGTACATGAGGTTCGCTACATTCTTATGTCTACTTTTGTAGGTGTTTGATATTTTCCACTTAAATGACTCTTAAAAGAAAAAGCAACAGAAGAGACTGTGTGATTTTAGTGAAAGAGGGTGGAAAGTGGAGTGCCTGGGTGGCTCAGTCGGTTAAGCCTCTGACTCTTGGTTTCAGCTCAGGTCATGATCTCCCGGGTTTGTGAGTTCAAGCCCCACATTGGGCTCTACGCTGATAGTGTGGAGGCAGCTTGGGATGCTCACTCTCCCTGCCTCTCTCTGCCCCTCCCCCTCTCGAGCTCTCTGTCTCTGTCAGATAAATAATTTGTTTAAAAAAAAAAAAGAGGATGGAGAGATGAGGGGGAAAAGGGAAGGGAGCTGATAGGAAGGCAGGGTGGGGGTGGGCATCACCAGGAAAACAGGTGGAGATGGGTCTTTCGGGTCAAGTGGAAGGGGTGAAGGGACCACTCAAAATCCGTTTATGGATCAAATCAGATGAAAACTGGGAGCTGTGCTTTGCTTCATCTCATTCTCAGGCAGCCCACACCCCAGTCACAGGATATCACCCTCTTGGGGGTACTAACAGGAACTTGAAGGGAACCCTCATAATGTACCCCCATGGTTTCTTGAGATTATTTTATAGGCACCCCAGCATTCTCTCATAAAGATTGCCCTGGTATTGGTCATGATCTCACGGTTTCTGGGTTTGAGCCCCGCATCAGGCTCTGTGCTGACAGCTCAGAGGCTGGAGCCTGCTTCAGATTCTGTGTCTCCTTCTCTCTCTGACCCTCCCCTGCTCACACTGTCTCTCTCCTTCTCTCAGAAATAAATAATAAAAACATAAAAAAATTTTCCTGGTATTGTCTAGCTTGTTGAGCAAATGGGTTCTTTAACTCCCAAGGGCACATCCACAATAGCTTTGCAAACAATTATGCCCATTTTACCACCGGGGTAAAAACAAACTGAAACTTTTGAAACATACAAACACCAGAAGGTGCACACTAACAGGTTTGGAGGGAAGAGGATCCCCAAGCACTTTGTAGACCTGTTCTGCCCCACCAATCCCACCCCCAGGCTGGTACATTCAACTCTCATAATAACTCTTATTGGGTTTGGGTCTTTTGGGGTTTGGGGAAACTTTGGCCCTTTTTTCTCCCTTCCCTTTTGGTCAGCTGCCCTAGGGCATCGACCTCATTCACGTTTCTCCAGTTTCCCAGACAATGAGGCTTCTTGTGCTTATTGCCAAGCATCTCCCATTAACTCTACGGAGAGGTATATGATTACTGAAACAGATGCCCCGCTTTCTGTTGCACATAATGTCCTCGTTCCAAGGAAACCCCAGAGCATCACCAGTATGGGATTTGGTTTTAATTAAAAGCTCTTTGGGTCATTCTCTTTTAGGAGGCTGGCCAAAAGGATTGAATGGACTGTGCAGAGCAATGATTTTGGGGTTGATCATTTTCTCCATGGGCCCCTCCCCTCCCCACCTCAACTTTGGCTCAGGTCATGATCCTGCGGTTCCTGAGTTCAAGCCCCAGGTCGTGCTCACTGCTGTAGGCCTGTTAGCCCAGAGCCTGCTTGGGGTCCTTTGGCCCCTTCTTCTGCCCCTCCCCCACTTACACTACCCCCCCTCAAAAAAAGATAAATATTTTTTAAAAAAAGGAAAAGTAGCAGGGAAAGCAGGGTAAATTGGTCACCCTGCAGCTGAGAGTCATTTCATCTTCTATGAAACTTGCTGAAATGCTGGGAATTTCCACCAATTTTGGCACATCCCATCCCAGACACAAACCAACAATTCACAATTATATGGAGTTTTACTGTCTGCAAAGCAGCCCCATTTAAGGTCTGCATCATGGACACATATATATGGGCCATACAGATACTTAACTTGGAGATTTTTCACACACACAAAAAAAATCACAGTACAATTTTCATTGCTATTAATGCAAAATGGGCTAACTTGTCTGGCTTGTAGAATAACAGGCTGATTGAACTGGATTTGGCGTTAGAATGGTCCGGCTTACAGTCAGCACACAAGTCAAAGGAGTGCTTACTTTCTGGACTAGAAACATGGAGGCCTGAGCTCTTGTCCCAGCTCTGCCTTTGAAGGGAAGACTCTGGACAGACCTTCGCCTTCTTCTTTGAGTGTCAGGGGAGCAAAGTGTAAGGTTTGGGATTCTGTGATCAAAGGAGAGGAAGAAAACTTTCACTGAGCACCTACCATGTGCCAGTCTCTGGCCAGACCCTCCCTTCCACTTACTCTCTCCATCAGTAAACCCAGGTTTACTACACTGGGTTTCACAGAGAGTTCAGTGGAAACACGAGGTCACACAACAAGCGGATGACAGAGAAGGGGTCCCAAAGCAGGGCTGCCTGACTAATCATAATCCCAGCAACCATCGAGTGAGAGAGAACGATCTACACACCCCCCTAAATACTCTGGCTCACTGAATCCTTGCAGAAGCTTTGACACAAATATTACCATTATCTCTCCTTCCCCGAGGAGAAAACTGGTTGCAAGAAGTCAAGCCACCTGCCTAAGATCACACAGCTTGGAAGGGCTGGTTCCCAAACCCAGAGCCCAAGATCCCAAGCGCTGACCAGATTTGCTCCCCAACCTCTCTGCTCAGTACCTGGAACCTAAAACTCCAGGTGGCTAGTACCTTCTCAAGGGAAGGAGCTCCACTTTAATTTGGACCACTCAATTTGTGCTCTTGAACAAACTCCTTAACCTCTCTGGGCTTGCATTTCCTCCTCTATACAACGGGACGGCAAAAGTACCTCCCTCAGGAAAGCTGTGTTAGCATTTGCAAAGTTCATCAATTTATACAAAGCGCAGTCGGTGCTATTTGCTTTGCGCGCATTTTCCCATTTCTGGCTCACACCAGCTAAGAGGTAAAATATGGGAAATACATAAAGAATTGCCTTGTATAAAAAACAGGTAAAGAACTGAGCCAGCACTGGCACAGATAAACACTCAGTGAATAGGAGCTATTATTACTAGTGCTATTGTTTTTGCGGCTGCTGTTATTACAAACGTTGCCATCCTTGCTGTTCTTATTACTGTTATTAAGTGGGTTTGAATCCCTTTCCGGAAGTTTCCGCACACATACTCTGCCCCATCAAAAGCCCTTAAAGCCGCTGTGTCTGCCTTTGGCTCGCTGTCCTTTCTCTCGGTCCCCACGGCCGCCCACCACCCCCGCCCCAAAAGCACCCCTTGGCCCCTTCCCTGGGGAGACCCCACGGCGCGCCCCCAGCCCGCGGACGCCCCCTGCGCCCACGCCCGCCGCGCGCCTCACCTGAAGTGCCCGCACGCCGGCTGTGAGTCTCGCGCTCGAAGGGCGCGGGGCGTGGCCGCAGGGCTCACCAGGGGCGGGGGGAGCCGGGGGGCGGTGCCAGCTGGGAGGCGCGACCCCCGCCTCCGCCGGGGCCGGGTGCAAATTCCCGCGCGCTGAGCCGCGGGGACACAGACCCGGCCTGAGCTTTCTCTCCTGAGCCGGGGGTGCCCCCGAGGAAGGACAGAATACACTCTGGCGGCTCACCGCTCTTTGAGGGAGGGCGAAAAGTTAAGGACGGAGCCACCAATTGCAACGTAGGGACTTTATTCAGATCCGGATGCAAACAGTTAAAAACTTATAAGACTGTTGGAGCAACGGGGTCACTGGATATGTAAAGGCTACGATTTTAGTTGTGAGCATTTGAATGCGGTTCTCTCAAAAGTCCTTATCTTTTGGGGGCGCCTGGGTGGCTCAATCGGTTAAGCTTTCGACTTTGGCTCTCACATCATGATCTCCCAGTTTTGGGGTTTGAGCCCCACTTCGGCTCTGTGTGGGTGACGCAGAGCCTGGAGAAGGCTCGGATTCCGTGTCTCTCCCCGCTCCCCCGTCTCTGCCTCTCCCCCACTCCTCGTCTCACCGTCTCAAAACTAAATTAACATTTAAAAAAAAATTTTTTTTTAAGCCCCGTGGGGAGCCGGGTAGTTTAAATAAGCATCTGACTATCGCTCAGGTCATGAGCTCATAGTTCTCAGGTTTGATCCCCATGTCGGGCTCTGTGCTGACAGCTCATAGCCTAGAGCCTGCTTGGGATTCTGTGTCTCCCTCTCTCTCTCTCTCTCTCTCTCTCGCTCTCTCTCTCTCAAAAATAAATAAACATTAAAAAAAAATTTAAGTCCTTATCTTTTGTAGCTATATGTCTGCAAAGCTGAAACAAGATGTCTGGAATTTGGAAGTAATATGAACCATCGAGTGGCAGGAGGTTGGGTGAAATAAGATTGGGCCTTGTGCGGGTAATTGTGGAAACATGTGAGGAGGGCTAATCATTACCTTTCTTCTTTTTTATGTGCTTGGGAGTTTCCATAATGAAAAGGTTTTTTGGATCATAAGAACTATAAATATGTTCAGACCAAATGGTCTGCAAATGTGACCTGGTTTATCTGAAGGAAAAAAGAAAAATTCCTCCAAAGTAAAAAAAGACTTGTGCACCAAAATATTTATTGCCACATCGTTACACACACACACACACACACACACACACACACACACACACACACACGGGTGGTGGTAGTGGAAAAAGACCCAACTTAAGTGTACACCAGTAAGGAAATGGTTACATAAACTGTGATACATCAGCTCTATGGGTTACATAGCCATTAAAATGAACATTAATAGGGGCATCTGGGTGGCTCAATCAGTTGAGCTTTTGACTTCGGCTCAGGTCATGATTTCCAGGTTTATAGATTTGGCCCCATATGGGCCCCATATTGAGCTCTGCATTGACAGCTCAGAGCCTGAATCCTGCTTCAGACTCTGTGTCTCCTTCTCTCTGCCCCTCCCTTGCTCACACTCTGTCTTTCTCAAAAAAATAAACATTAAAAAAAAATTTTAATGGGCATTAACAAAGACCATGTAATAGTAACTCAAGGAAATGATTTTATAATTTAAAAAAGCCAAATATTAAGTAACATGTGCGTGCACTTTTATTAAAACTGGAAGTACACTGAAGTGTTAGGTTTGCATGGTGGGATTATACAGAACTGTTTTACATCTTTTCTAGTGAAAATATATTGCAGACTCTAGAGATTTCCTGGCAATTGTTCAACTTTAATGAAACACATCTCAATACATGAACATTTTTTTAAATTTTTTTTTAATGTTTTATTTATTTCTAGGAGAGAGAGAGAGAGACAGCGTGAGCAGGGGAGGGTCAGAGAGAGAGGGAGTCACAGACTGAAACAGTCTCCAGGCTCTGAGCTGGCAGTCAGCACAGAGCCTGATGCGGGGCTCGAACCCACGAACCGCGAGATCATGACCCAAGCGAAAGTCGGACTCTCAACCGACTAAGCCACCCAGGCGCCCCATGAACATTTTTAAATAGCTAAAATGCTTAATGCTGACATTGTTTTGTCAGGAGCAAAATTAGACCTTCTCTTCAGAAATGGCCACCTGTACTGTTCTGTTCCTCATCTGGTCGATATCTATATCATACTAGTGTTCAGTGTTCTCAAAAAATCCTTTTATCCCTTGGGTTAGTCCTTTAAAGAAGAAGCTTACTCTCAAGTCTTAAATGGTGGGAAATGTCTTCCATCCTTTGTCAACTTTTGATTTAGAAAATAGGTTTCACATAACTCATCCTGGAAGGATAAAATTATTCTTTCATTTTTACATTTTCTAGTGTTAAAAGTTTATAAATGTGTGTGTGTGGCACGGGCATAGGAAAAAAGCCCAGGAGGGCATATACTAAAATGTCAGGTTTGTAGATAGGTAGTTTATTTGCGTTTTCTTCTTTTCACCTGTCTGTAGATTTACTTTTTGTGTAACAAACATGTAACTTTTATTTTTTTCCCTTCACAGTTTATTGTCAAGTTGGTTTCCATATAACACCCAGTGCTCTTCCCAACAAGTGCCTTCCTCCATGCTCATCACCCCCCATCCACTCCCCCCCATCAGCCCTCAGTTTGTTTTCGGTATTCAAGAGTCTATCATGGTTTGCCTCCCTCCCTCTCCCCAACTAATTTTCCCCTTCTCCTCTCTCATGGTCCTCTGTTAAGTTTCTCCTGATCTACTTGTAAGTGAAAACATATGGCATCTGGGGCGCCTGGGTGGCTTAGTCGGTTAGGCGTCTGACTTTCGCTTAGGTCATGATCTCGCGGTTCGTGGGTTCGAGCCCCTCGTCGGGCTCTGTGCTGACAGTCAGCTCAGAGCCTGGAGACTGTTTCAGAGTCTGTGTCTCCCTCTCTCTCTGACCCTCCCCTGCTCACGCTGTCTCTCTCTCTCTCCCCTAGAAATAAATAAAAATATATATATAAAAAAAGAAAACATATGGTATCTGTCGTTCTTTGCCTGACTTAATTTCGCTCAGCATAACACCCTCTAGTTCCATCCATATTGCTACACATGGCCAGATTTCATTGTTTCTCATTGCCATGTAATATTCCATCGTAGAGATAAACCACATCTTCTTGATCCATTCATCTGTTGATGGACATTTAGACTCTTTCCATGACTTGGCTATTGTTGAAAGTGCTGCTATGAACATTGGGGTACATGTGCCCCTATGCATCAGCACTCCTGTATCCCTTGGGTAAATTCCTAGCAGTGCTATTGCTGGGTCATAGGGGAGTTCTGTTGTTAATTTTTTGAGGAATCTCCACACTGTTTTCCAGAGAGGCTGCACCCGTTTACATTCCCACCAACAGTGTAGGAGGGGGCCCGTTTCTCCACATCCTTGCCAACATCTATAGTCTCCTGATTTGTTCATTTTCACCACTCTGACTGGTGTGAGTGGTATCTCAGTGTGGTTTTGATTTGTATTTCCCTGATGAGGAGGGACGCTGAGCATCATTTCATGTGTCTCAAACATGTTACTTTTAATATGAAAACACCAAGGGCTTTATGATCAGTCACAGTCACCTTATAAATAATAAAAGCAAGGTGGCAGGGGCGCCTGGCCGGCTCAGTCTATAGAGCATATGGCTCTTGATTGTGGGGTTGTGAGTTCGAGCTTCATGTTGGGTGTACAGCTGATGGTTAAAAAAAAAAAATAAGGTGGCAAAATCAAGTGTAAGAAAACTGTTTTGTTCAACTGAGTATAAAAAGGATTGCTAATATATTCTCAACCACCTCAACTCTAATGCCATTTGAAACATTTTGGAGCTTCAAGGGCATTTAAAACCAATATTCTGGGGGCACCTGGGTGGCTCAGTTGGTTAAGTGTCTGACTTCAACTCAGGTCATAATCTTGCAGTTCGTGAGTTTGAGCCCCATGTCGGGCTGTGTGCTGACAGCTCAGAGCCTGGAGCCTGCTTTGGATTCTGTGTGTGTGTGTGCATGTGTGCGTGTGTGCGTGTGTGTGTGTCTCAAAAATAAATAAACATTTTTAAAAAACCCACCAATATTCTGTGTTGAATCCTAAACAGGATATAAGAAAACAGCATCTGGGTATTGTATCTGTTCTTAATTATTTTCTAGGACTTAAGAAGTGCAGGTATACAAGACATTGCAATTTTACATGGTCATTTATTTGGGGGGAATCTTCATTTTTACATATACAATATTGAAAATGATTTTTAAATGGTCTTGTAACAACAATACAGTATTTAATTCGTGAGAATACAGCATATTGAGTCTAAAATCCAGAGGGAAATCTTAAGTTCTAGTTATGTAATAATACTCTCCTAATTCTCCAAAAGTATAAAATTTCATAGCTAAAAAGAAGTACTTTGGTATCAGCATGGATTCCAATTCAGTGATATCAATATAAATAGCAAGACACAAAGCACCAATTACTAGTAAATGAAACCCAAAGCCATACAAGTTGTGCTATAAAAACAAATCATTAGGGAATC
This sequence comes from Hyaena hyaena, assembly GCF_003009895.1. Taxonomy (NCBI): domain Eukaryota; kingdom Metazoa; phylum Chordata; class Mammalia; order Carnivora; family Hyaenidae; genus Hyaena; species Hyaena hyaena. Next base: position 976,385 of record NW_024080720.1, on the reverse strand, counting down.
CAAAACAAAACCAGGAGATAACGCCTCACATCCATTAAGATGGCTACTATCAAGAAAAACCGGGGCACCTGGGTGGCTCAGTCAGTTGAGTGTCCAACTTTGGTTCAGGTCATGATCTCATGGTTTGTGGGTTCAAACCCCGTATCCTGCTTTGTGCTGACAGCTCAGAGCCTACAGCCTGCTTTGGATTCTGTGTCTCCCTCTCTCTGTCACCCCTCTCAAATATGAATAAACATTAAAAAAATTTTTTTTTAATAAAACAGAAGCCAACAAGCATTTGGGAGAATATGGAGAAATTGGAGCCCTTGTGCACTATTAGGAGGAACTTAAAACAGTGCAGCTGCTATGGAAAACAGTACAGCAATTCTTTAAAAAATTCAACATCAAATTGACCCAACAATTCCACTTCTGAGTGTACACTCAAAAGAAGTGAAAGTGGGGCGCCTGGGTGTGTCAGTCGGTTAAACGTCGGACTTCGGCTCAAGTCATGATCTCACAGTCCGTGGGTTCGAGCCCCGCATCGGGCTCTGTGCTGACAGCTAGCTCAGAGCCTGGAGGCTGTTTTAGATTCTGTTGTCTTCCTCTCTCTCTCTGCCCCTCCCCCACTCATGCTCTGTCTCTCTCTGTCTCAAAATTAAATGAAACCAAAATATACATTTAAAAAAAATTTTTTTTTAAAGTGAAAGTACTTATCTTGACAAGCAGAGTAATAATATGGAACTGTAGAATCACTGTATTGTACACCTGAAACTAATATAACACTGTATGTTAACTATACTGGTAAAATTTAAAAAAAATTTTTTAAGTGAAAGTAGTGACTCACCTATTTGTATAGTCATCTTCACAGCAGCATTAGTAACAATAACTAAAAGGTGGACATAACTCAAGTGTCCATTGATGGATGATGAATGGTTAAGCAACATGTGGGGGGGGGTTGTATATATATATATATATATATATATATATATACACACACACATACAACAAAATATTTTTTGCCTTCAAAAAGGAAAGAAATTTTGACACATGCTACAACATGGATGAACCTTGAGAACATTATGCTGAGTGAAATAAGCCAGTCAGTCACAAAAGGACAGATACTGTATAATTCCACTTACATGAGGAACCTAGAATAGTCAAATTCATAGAAAGCAAATTGTGGTTGTCAGGGACTAGAGGAAAGTGACTAGAGGAAAGGAAATGGAAAGTAATGGTTATGGAGTTTCAGTTTTATGAAATGAAGAGCTCTAAAGACAGACGGTGGTGATGGCTGCACAGTATGAATGTACTAAATACCACTGTATACCTAAAGATGATTAAGGAGGTAAATGTTATGTGTATTTTACTACAACTTAAAAAAGTGGAAGAGAGGGGCACCTGGGCATCTCAGTCGGTTAAACATCCAACTCTTGGTTTCAGCTCAGGTCATGATCTCACAGTTCGTGGGATCTGAGCCCATGTCGGGCTCTGTGCTCACTTGTCAGCAGACTCTGTGCTGTGTTTAGGATTCTCTCTCTCTCTTCTCTCTCTGTGCCCCCCTTCAAATAAATAAACTTTAAAAAAAAATTGGAAGAGAAATAATGGTACTGTCAGGGAACACTAATAATTTTTAAAGTAAGCAACTAAATGGGATATGGTATTCTGAACTGGCTCCTAAAACAGAAAAAGTTCATTAATGGGAAAATGGGCAAAATCCCACTACTCTGTAGTTTAGATAATATACCAATGCTAATTTCTTAGTGTTGGCAAACATGCCATGGCCATATAAAACATTAACATTAGGGGGGCACCTGGGTGGCTCAGTCAGTTAAGTGTCTGACTTCTGCTCAGGTCATGATCTCATGGTTCCTGAGTTTGAGCCTTTCATCAGGTGCTGTGTGGACAGCCTGGAGTCTGGACCCTGCTTTGGATTCTGTGTCTCCCTCTCTCTGTGCTCCCCTGCTTGTACTCTCTCTCTCTCTCAAAAGTAAATAAACATTAAAAAAATTAACATTAGGGAAGCTAGGTAAAAGGTGTACGGGAACTCTGTACAATCTCTGAAAAATTTCTCTCAATCTAACATTATACCAAAATAAAAATTTTATTTAAAAACAAATTTTTAAAAAGTGACAACTTGAAAAACTTCAAATTAATTCATACATAGAAGACAAAACACGTATACTAGAATCGATAAAGGAAGCAGTGAAATATGAATGCCTATACATAGCTACAGTAGATATGAAATTTTAATTTTTATTGTGCTGTTCATTGTTGCCTAACTGTTGTCTCATCATCCACTAACTGCAAAATGGCAGGCTGTTGAATTTTATATTGCAGCAATATTTCCTTAATGATTCTGGGTGCATATTTCCACTTAGATTACAAATGTTTCTTAGGGTGGATACCTTCTACCGATTCATCATGGTGTACGTTTGTGGGCATCTGGTTTCAAGTCAGCTGTAAGTGTGAGTATGTGCTCAGTGGGTGCTAGGCAGTGTGAGTCAGACCAGACCAGCCGTTTTCCAGCCAGGATGTGCATGCACTGGCTAGAAGCTTATTTGGGCGGTACTTAGCCATCTGCACAAATGTGCAGATCACTTCAGCCACTGAAGGTCCACGCTGAATATGTGCTATAGTTGTTAGAAAAGAGGATCATGAAACATTTTTCTATCAGTAATCAAGTAGTGGGGAAGCAACTGATGAAAACATCTTCAGTATGAGTCTATTTAAACACTGTGTTCAGAACCAAGTGAAAATAAAGCTTTAATCAGAAAAAGAACTTAAGGGGTGCCTGGGTGGCTCAGTCAGTTAAGCATCCATCTTTGGCTCAGGTCATGATCTCATAGTTCATGGGTTTGAGCCCCACGTCGGTCTCTGTGCTAACAGCTCAGAGCCTGGAGCCTGCTTCAGATTCTGTGTCTCCCTCTCTCTATCCCTCCCCTGCTTGCTCTCTCTCTCTCAAAAAAAGAAAAATAGATAAACATTTAAATTTTTTTTTAAAAAAGAAAGAAAGAAGACTTGAAACAACTAAGTTTTACTTTGTTTCCCAGCCCAGCGTCTTTTCTATTGAAGGTCAACTCTGTAAAAACTGGGAAGATATACAGAAGGGTAAAATATACTATCACTGGTAACTACTCTGCACAAGGGAGCAATGACTGCGGGTATTGTACCTTCTCTCCTTCCCTCCTTTGTAATCAGCAGCCTGAAGTCTCAAGGGGTTTACACTGCAGGTAAGAGGGGCTGGGAACAGGTGCAGCTTGCCTTGACTTTCCCCATGACCTTCCAGATCAATAGGTTAACTTGCTTTGACCACACATAGAGCTCCTAATTTCTCTAGCACAACCTTAAACTTGATATGAAGCACTTAAACAAGGAATGGTGCAGAAAAGAAGGCAGCTTTATTGTACTTCGGGGAAAAAAACAAGATTCCATTCAGGTGGGGAAAAAAAAAAGCCTTGAATACTCAGTAAGCAATACTGCCACCTAGTGGAGTGGTGACACCCCAGCAGGATTTTCAAGACCAGGTTAGCAAATGTGATCAGAATTTGATTGTTTAAATTTTCATCATAAAACGGAACTTTTAATATGCTGGTCTTCAGAGAACCTCAGATTGAGAAACAATTTGTATCTGTGCCATGCATAAATGAATGTGCTTGCCCTGCTTTTTTTTTGATAAAGAAGAGAGGTTTTTATTTTTTTAATAGACCATCAAATTAATTCTTAATTTCAAAATTATAAAACTTTGCAGCAACCTGCCTCTTTGAATATCCATCACTCTTGCACTCTTGTTTGACAGTCTAAACAGCAAGATTATGGCAATTTGTAAAGAAACAAAACTCAATGATGTAATAACTACATTAAGTTCACTCATTTCCTCTATTTTTATAATCTAGGGTGCTAAGTATTTGCACTTCACTTATTTGAATTCCTGGAGGAAAAAGCACTAGAATGCACCAATAACAATTTTGCATAAATCATATAACCCAACTCTCCTTATGACAACATGATAACAGTGAAAGATATTGGTGTGAGGATGTGGGAATGCTGTTCTTAATGAATAATAAAGTAATTCTTCTCAAGGATTTAATTCTCCTTTATACCCAGGTGTTTCAGTAAATGTGTTGACTTGATGACTTCTATGAGCATATAAATGAGAATATTTAATGAAACACCTGGCTGGAAAAAAAAGGAATAAAGTCGTGCGAATAACATATTGTTAATAACCACAATCTCGAATCTGCATCTCTGTTATTACTGAGATTTTAGATTCTGGGTTAAGTGCTCTGCTCTCTTTGGAATACGCACAATGGTTATTGATCTTGATAATGAGTTCCTCTATTGCAACATTTGTGGGTATATGGTTGGAGGCGCTCACGGATTCTAGAATGTATAAGTCTGACATGGTCTTTCTTCATCAATCCATATTCTTGGCAAATAAAGTCAGTGAAGGATTTCAGGAAGAACCAGGTTCTGGGAAAGAGGTATACATGTGTGGAGTAAGAAGCTGAACTAAAACATTTTTAGGTAGATTGCATTTTGTCAGAAGACACAAGTGAATGTTTCAATTCTGAGAGCCTGAGATCGTCCAGAAAAACAAAAATTCTGAGTAGGATGGAAGTTATCACAGAGCCAGAAGCCAATGTTTTGCATTTGCCAAAGCAACAGGCCATGGGGGTGGGGAGTGATCCCTGAAGTATGAGATCTGAATGAGGTTGTTTGAGGGTTAGTCTAGACTGCCTCAGGGTTCACCACAATTTGCAATAATCCTCCCGGCTCCCACCCAGTGAAGCCTTTCTTTACTGCAAGTCAACCGAGACCTTGCACACAATGCTACTATTTGGGCATCCCTGAAGCCAAAGCAAAAGAAGATCCTACGGGAGCCTTACATCCACTCAAACAGGATGCCAGAGTCATCTCCAAAAAAGTTTATTAGCATGATTAAAAACATTTTTTTGAATAATGACAAAGAATTTCTAAACATGAAAGAGTATCAGTGGCTATACCTTATAACCAAATATTTGCAATCAAATGGACAGCTTTATTGCCAGTCTTCATTTTATTAAAACATCCATATTTATTGGTTCCATGTGAAGTCGTGACTATTGCTTTGACTGGGAATGAGTCCCTACTGCAATTAAGTATAAAAAATATCTTCCATAATTGGAGTGTGGCCTGTATTTACTGAGTAAAGAGTTGATAAAAATCGTCAAAGAGTTGGGCTTTTGTTTTTTAAAAACATTCCTTTTACACACTACAAAGAAATAATTAGTATTTTGGCTTTTTAAATTCCTACATGATATTTAGAATGGCAGTCCCCAAAGGTCCTCCTTTTACATAATCACAACGCAGACCCTCTTCTGAAGTGTACATTCTTGGGGTGGGCTCTGAAGACGTGGGGCTCCACGTGTTTATACTGGTTTAAGAACAAAGACGGCATCATCCAGGACGTAGTAGTCATTGTACATGTCGCCTTCACACAGGTATGGTAGTCTGGTGAAAGCTTCGATAACAAAACCAGCTTTTCTGAAAACTTCAGGCAGACTATTCACTTGTTCTTCCCAGTTCTGTCCCTTGATTTCTAAAATTTCTGATGGCTTCTCCCACTTGCCACCTACTAAAACAAATAGAAACATTAAGTTAAATTCTTGAACAAACAACTTATTTAAAGAGAGAAGGGAAGAAGGGGTTGTTAGGTGCCAAACACTGGGTGCTTTGATGAGTCATCTCCCTGGCTCCCCCTGAGGCATGAAGACAAAAAGCTGAAGTTTGAGGGGGCGGGGGGAGTGCTGAGGAACTCATCCAAGCTTGCAGGTTCCTGAGGGTAAGAGCAGAAATGTAATCCGAGGTTTATCTCGATCCAAAGCCCATACTTTTACCCTCCCTGACAGTTTTAGATATTAGCCTCCGTTAGATCAACTGGGTTGTAATAGTTAATGGGTCTTGGAAAATTGCTCTGTAAGTACTAGAATATGGAAGCAGAGAGTTACTCATAAAATGTAAAAGAAGGTTTGAGACAAATGCAAGAAAATATACTCCTGATCTAGTATATGTATGCAATGTACTGACTAGAAAGGTTTATCAGGCTGTAAATAGACTAATGAAGGCTTTTAATTTACAAAGACAGATCATCAGTGTGTTTTTCAAGGAAGCTGATTCACTCTCTTTAACTTTTTGTAACAATTCTATGAAAGTTAAGCTCCAAGACCAGAGAGATGTAGAACACTAGAAAGGGTGAGTCAGCCTAGCATTTCTTGGAATAGTGGGTGAAATCTGTACAGTTATTTCAGATGCCTGAATGGGGGTGGAGGGGGGGGTTGGCTGGATAAGGTCTTCAGGTCTTCAAGTTCACACCAAGCAGTGACTACAGACACACAGACACACACAAATAATGGTATATGTAAATTCTGGGGTGCTTTAAGGTATTGTGAGCACATATTAAAAATATTACTAAATTCTGACAGAGAATAACTCTCTGTGAGAAAATAGAAGACCAATAGGTGCCTAGAGTACAAGTACTACAGTGGAAAGAGTTTTCACTCTTCTTGGCGTCCCAGGACCTGGACCCTCTTCCTAGAGTCTTATGGGGGGAGGCAAAGCCTGGGGAAGCAGTCTTCCCCCGCTGTTCCTACAGCTAAGGCATTGGCACATGACCTAAGCTCAGACACACTCACCTGAGACATGAAATGAAAAGCTAGTGACTGAGAAAAGTGAGACTTAGGCTCCTTTTCAGGGGGCGGGGGGAATGGCCATGAGACCCAGCAGCTAGGGCAGCATCAAGTGGAATGAACAACAGAGTGTAGTCCATGCCGTGGTATCTATTGCTTGGCTACAGACCCCACACAATTCTCCAGTCTTCCTAGTGACTATGTGAGCCCCTCCCCTTCCCCCTGAATCCTTTCAATAAATTCCCTTTCACTTAAGTCAGTTGGAGTCAGTATCTGCTGCCTCCAAGGGAAAAACCTGACTGATAAGGCCTCCATGGGTCAGGAGGGGAGAAGAGGTAGGTGCAACAGAGGGCCCATGCTTTATTCCAACAACACAGCACAAAGGGATTACACAAAACTAAGGGAGAACTAGTTACTGTCATGAAACACAGTTCTTCATTGTCCCACGAATGTCACTAATGTTTCGCTTGTCTCTATATGAAGACACTTCCTTCTGCTTCTTCTAGCTTGCCAGCAGTTACTGGCCCAGCATCGGGCACACAGTAGGCGCCCCAGGGCCAGCGACCAAATTACTCTGGAAGTTTAAAGCACAAATTAGCTGTCAAACAAGGCCCTTTCCTGGGAATACACACTACATGGAAACCAAATCCCACTTAAAACACCTAACATCTATGAGGATCTGTAAAATCTAAGAAAAAAATCTATCACCTGAACATTTAGAAATGTGCTCTGGGCTAAAATCTCAACTTTCAATGGTGAAACTGGGTTACAAACAATCTTTACACAATTTCACAAAGTTCCCGATTGTGGTTCCTTAGTAAGAGTTCCTCTCTTCAGTTGTTCCTTTCTAAAGAAAAAGAGAGAGAGGGAAAAAAAAAAAAAAAGCCAACTCTTTTCAAACACACATTCCCACCACCACACGCGCACACACAACTCCAGAAATGGAGACTCTGAAGAGAGGCAAGACCATCCTCGGCCTGGAAATCAATCTGATTCTCTTTTATGTCGGTAAGGTCTTTTCTTTCTCCTCCATTTTATTTAATCAATTGCTATTTCTCACCTAATGCATTTATATTTTAAGCCCCTACAGATTAGTTTTTAAATGTCTAACACTATGGAGATGATCTTTTTCCCCCCAAAAGAAAGAGGTTAATAAAATAATAGCTGAGAAGAAGTTTCAGATTAACCTCAAAAATTCCCTTTGTTGCCTTAGAGGAGAGCACCTCAAAAAAACAGGGTTTGAAAATGTTCTTAAAATTGCATGTGCTGCGGGGCGCCTGGGTGGCTAGGACGGGTAGGTGTCCAACTTCGGATCAGGTCATGATCTCATGGTTTGTGGGTTTAAGCCCCGCACTGGGCACTGTGCTGACAGCACAGGGCTTGCTCTGGATTCTGTGTCTCCCTCTCTCTGCTCTCCCCTGCTTGTGCGTGTTCTCTCTCTCTTTTCCAAAAATAAATAAACATTTAAAAAAAATCTTTTTAAAAATCGCATGTGCTGGTCATCAACAATGTAGTTTCCACACAGGCAAACACGTTGCACATGAGAGGCACTGAACAATATCTGCTGAATATTTTCAAAGAGCAATGTTTTTAAAAAGCCAAAGTGGTGCAAATTTTAAAAGTACTTCTTATTTAAAAAAAAAAAAAGCTGCCTTCCATACAGCATAACCATCCCATATCTATTTTTAAAATTATGTCTATACTGTTTTTTTTTCTCTAGGAAAGAGAAAGTGGCTCTCATAATCTATCTTATCATAGTTGTGATAAAGCTAATAATCTCAGAGTTGCTCACAAAGTCTGGGTCATAGGACAGGGAAGGTGGCAAAAGTTCTTAAAATTAATTTCTTTTCTCATCTGTAAAGAAATACATCAAAATGTTAACAGTGGTTATTTTGGGCAAAAGGACTGTGGGTGATTTAAATAGTACTCTGATTTTTTTTCTAATCCGTATATATGGCTTTCATAAACTATTTTTGTTGGTGTTATTTTAAAGAAGAACCTTTATCTTTTAAAGATATCCTCTTACAGATGTGAAGAGAGGATAACTAAGATTTATCTAAAACCGAGAAGGAGCAGGCGGGGAGGTGGGGGGGAGATGGACAACTCTGGGACAAGGAAGAGCAGGGGTGGCTCATCATGCTAGCTTGCTACTTCTGCCTACCCTTGAAATTCTCCGTAATAAGTGTCGAATCAGTTTCCTATTTATTTTCCAGCTTGGATCACAGTAAAGTGATCTTTTTTTTATTCCCTCCAACAGTAAGATAATTCAGGGGGTCCTGCATTTAAAAAGAGAGAGAGAGAAGGAGGGGGGAGAGAGAGAGAGAGAGAAAATCCTATAGAATATGAGAATTCTTAAAGAGACTTTTGTAGGACCAGACTTGAGGTGACCCGTTATCCAAACTTCTCTCTTTTGTGAAGATGTTGCTTAACTGGCGTGGGGGAGGGGCGACGGTTTCCTCACCAGTCAGGCGCTCACAGAGGAAACTGCTGACGGCTCTCATCTCGCAGACCAACCGCTCTCAGACTGACCGGGTACAATTCGGAAATACTGGAGATATGCAACTCCAAAGTTGCAAATATTTCTTTCTCCCTGGGGCCTTAGTTCTTCAAAATGTTTAAAAGTCAGCTTCCCTTTTAAAAGGCTACCTGAATTCAACCGAACTTCAGACTGTTACACCGTGCTGGGCCCGGCTCCATTTCAAATCCCCAGTACAGACTGAGGATTATTCTTTGCGGAAGTGTTTGTACTTCTAGGGGGCGTCTCTGAGTAGGAGACGGGAGTGAACCCAATCCCTCAGCTGACGACCAGCGACAAGCCTGCTGGATTCTCCAGGTGGCCTTCCCCTCTGTTCCGGCCTACACTCCCAACTCATTTCAAACTGTACATATACTAAAACCATGGTGAGAATATATATGCATCACAAACGCCAAGATTCAAATTTCAATTTCTCTTCTGGATAAAGAGTATAGGAAAACTGTTAAGTTAAAAACAAAACAAAACAAAAAACTTGTCTGAAATTCAACCATCAGAACACTGGATTACTTTTCAATTTCATTTACAGCAGGAAAGGACAAATTCAGACAAATAAGACCATGTGGAACACATAACCAGACAGAAGTCAGGCTAAACACCTGCATAAATTCCAATTTGTTTCGACTAATACTATTTTATGTAGGCCCTCCTTTACCCCAAAAACGGTTCAGGGCAGATCTTCCCATTTAGAAATTCCAGGCTGGCTTTCCAACTCACAGGGCCAAGATCAGAAGGCCAAGGTGGGGACCCAGCCGGTGTAACTTGGCTAAAGTGCACAGCAAAGAGACCAGTAGACTCTGGGTGGGTGTCTACTCCCAGTCTTGCTGACACCTGCGGAGATGCCCAAAATTATCTCTAAAATGGGCATCTAACATCATGGGAACACAAGTGGTGAGAACAGTGGCAGCAGAAATAGCCTTTCAAGTGCTTATTAAGACTTAGCCAAGGAGGAGCGCCTGGGTGGCTTAGTCAGTTAAGCATCCGACTTCGGCTCAGGTCATGATCTCACGGTTTGTGGGTTCAAGCTCCATGTTGGGCTCTGTGCTGACAGCTCAGATTCTGTGTTTCCCTCTCTCTGACCCTTCCCTGCTCACACTGTCTCTCTCTCTCTCTCTCAGAAATAAAAACATTTTTAAAAATTCCAAAAAAAAAAAAAGACTTGGCCAAGGAAACATTCCTTATGCATCAATGGTCTCACTAAACTTCACACTAACTCCACAAGCTGCATATACTTCCTCACTCTGCTACACACCACAGAGCTAGGATCCGAACTCAAGTCTGTGCTCTTTATCACAACATTTTTCATCGAACAAGATAGAAGCTGTTAGGGACTACAAAGTACGGCACCAGTGCTGGGAAGAAATCATGTCTGCTTAGCTGTGACCAAGCTAGCTCACTAGGCCCCTGCTCAGTAACCAAATACACTGTAGGCTAAGCCAGGGATGTATTTCCCCAGGTGTACACCTTGTTTTTTCTGTTTCCCGTAGGGACAGCCAGGCTTACAAAGGAACAATTGTGAACTGCCATGAATTCCTAGCAATCCCAACCCCCACCAAGGCAGAAAAAAAAAATTCCCTTGTGCTCCTGTGTCCTGTGCTCAGTCATCAGCAGTGACACCTGCATGAGAGGCTTTGATACCCGTTACCACACTGACTACAACACTGTGAGGCCAGAGGTACAGAGGAAACAGGCTCTGAGAGATCAAAGGAAAGCTTGTGAGACCACCAGGAGTAAACATGGGGACCCCAATTTCCTGACTCCGGATCTGTGGCCATCTCAGCCTGCAATGCTGATTCCACTGGCACCTCTCTGTCCTCAAGTAATCAGATGTCACAGCAAACCAGCAGGTGAAGGTCAGGAAATGTGGGGAGTCAGGAAAACTGAGAACCACTAGGGTCTTATTAATAGTCTCACTTGTGCTGAGAACGGGGAAAGAAAAAAGAATTTGTTTGGGGTTCCCTAGCCCCAAAATTTCAGTTAAATAAAAGCACAGGCAAAGGGAAGTGAAAAGTCCACTAAATATGGCTCGTTTGCTTCCACCCACAGGTGTTGCTAGTGACTGCATAGTCTCAGTCTCTCAACCACCCTACCTTGAAGTGGCCCACACCCAAGAGGCCATAACCATTCAGTGTTCCTTCTCCCATGTGGGGTGCCCTGAAGAGCAACCAAGAAGCCTGTGGTTTCGCTATGGAGCTCACCAGCCGGAGAGCCTCTGCGTGGACGGATGCACCAGCGATGCGGGCAAGTTCACAGTGAAGGAAGCCCTGACACAAAATCAGGTTTCCCTCACTGTGAACAGGGTGACTCTCAACGACAGTGCGATCTACATCTGCGGAATAGCCCTTCCCCTTTCAAAGCATCCAGGAGCCAAGCGGACTGGAGAAGGGACCGTGCTGGTGGTAAGAGGTCAGTCAGCTAAGGCTTTGCTTGGCTCTTTAAATGCATGAAATTACTTATATGTGGAGAGTATGAGATAAATGTGCTAATTCAATCCCCTAGCCAGTGAAGGGCATGATCTGATACGAGCCGACAGCAAGTCTGGATTGAAGCACTACTCTCCAGCCCCATCCCCAGCCTGCACAGACACAGTCAGGACTATGTCGGGTGTCGCTCTCCTTTTCGGTGTCTCTTCACTAGACTCTGCTAGTGAAGGCAGGCCCACGGGTCCTCCTTTGGTGAATGGCAGTGATTAGTAATGTGCCAGGTCCAAAGAGAAACTTGGGGTGATTAGCAAACAGCTTGTGCAGAAATTGGGCTGGCACTGCACCATCTAGAACAAAGCATAAGTGACCAACAAATTGGACCCAGGAAAAAAATGCAATATGGAGAATAAACACAAATTTGAGGAAAGCCACAGGGAGACTTCTGATTGAACCCATTCTGCATGGACAGAAGAACAGAATGGGATCAGTGTGACTCTGGCTTCTTGAGATTTGCTAAAAACCTATGACCATTTTCCTTATTCAAGTGAGGATACTGAACCTAGGTACATCTTACAAATCAAGATATTAAGAAATTTCAGGAAAAAAGCTTCACACAGAGAAGGGAAATAAATCCTTGACTTTTCCTGACCTCTTCCTTTAAAAATGCCTCTGGTATGATGAGCACTAAGATCATTAAAATATTAACTCAAATCAACAAATCAACTCAAAATTCCAAAATAGGACGTTAGGGACAACCTGAGATCATCCTGTATTATAATTCCTGCTTTTAATTACCAGGAGTGTTCTAATGGGCTTTTGGTATCCCCACTGTCATTTAACCTTAGTTTATTCTCACCTATAAGATAAATTATAAATGAGTTAGTACACACAAAGCACTTTTGATGGTGTCTGGCTTATAGCAAGTACTCAGCTACCCCTGACATTTTTATATAAAAATAAATTTTTACACAAACAGCCAAACAGAGCAAGTTCATGTCCTACCTTTAACACTTGTAGCTCCAGTTATACTTTATATATGTGCTTGCAATAGTATGTTTCAATAGTGACTGCGTTTTTTTCTGTTTTTGTAATTAACAAAGAGATGAAGGGACTCCACAGTCTCCTGATAGCTGTTCTCTCACTGCTCTCTATCTACATTACCGTTCTTCTTGGGATCTTCGTGGTCCTCTCCAAAGTAAGTCAAATTTCCTTGCTCTAGATGTTCCTACAGCCTTGAATATTATAAGGAAATAATTTTCACCTCTCCACACATGAGCCTCAGAATTAGCTCACCTAATTAACATCCTCCTGTACATCTGCAGGAAACACCACCTGCAGAAGTAGTCTGTATAAGTGTAAATTTTCATCAGTGAAATTATTAACTGGAGTACACAACTTACAATGTTTCCTCTTTATAACCAGTAATATGGGAATAAGAGATCCTTCATTATAACTATCTTATATGCTATCTTTCTGCTGGGGGGCATTACAGTTATCTATAAGAAGCTTAATGGTCTTTAAGAGGAAAAAGGAGGTTACAAAGAGACTAGAAGCTGCCTTAAAATATTTTTAAAAGGCAGGGCACCTGGGTGGCTCAGTTGGTTGAGGATTAGACTTTATTCAGCTCAGGTCATGATCTAGTGGTTCATGAGTTTGAGCCCTGCGTCGGGCTCTGTGCTGACAGCTCAGAGCCTGGAGCCTTCTACGGATTCTGTGTCTCCCTCTCTCTCTGATTCTACCCTGCTCACATTCTGTCTCTCTCTCTCCCTCAAAATAAATAAAAATTTTAAAAAATTTTAATATTTTTAAAAGGCCTGAAGGTCTTGAGAAGGAGTATCATATGTTATAAGAGGCTAGTCATATAGTATAAGAGGAGATATATATGTGTTAGATTAGGATTACTAGAAATCCTATAATCAACATCAGTTTGAGTTGTTATTAATATAATAAAAGCATCTCAGAAATGCTTCATAGAAATTAACTCTTACTGTATATCATTTAAATAAGATACCTGCCACAACTGTTTTTGAGTGCATAAAATGTCTAAGACTATTTTCCTTTTCCTCTTGACAGTCAAAATTTGACTCTCTAAGAAACAAAGAAACAGAAGACTCACCAAAGGTACAGACCAATGCTTGTCAAATACTTTTAAAATGGTGGCTGGTTTTAACTATTTCAAACCCAAACCCGCAATAAATACAGAGAATATCATGATAACTTTCAACCATAGATACCATTTTTAAAAATATCTTTATTTATTTTTTAGAGGGGGGCAGAGAAGGGGGAGACAGAGGATCCAAAGAAGGCTTTGCACTGATAAGGGGCTCAAACTCAGCAACCGTAAGATAATGACCTGAGCCAATGTCAGATATTTAACCAACTGAGCTACCCAGGCGCCCCAGATACCATTTCTTTCTCTTTTTTTAAATTTCTTTTTTTAATGTTTATTTATCCTTGAGAGAGAAGGAGAGGCAGAGCGTGAGTGGAGGAGGGGCAGAGAGAGAGGGAGACACAGAATCCGAAGCAGGCTTCAGGTTCCGAGCTGTCAGCACAGAGCCCGACATGGGGCTCAAATTCACGGACAGTGAGATCACAACCTGAGCTGAAGTCTGTCACTTAACAAACTGAGCCACCCATGCACCCCCCCCCAGATACCATTTCTTATTACTGAGAAACTTGAAGATAATCTCAAGTGGTAAACTATGATTTAAATTAGATTGTTCTGAACTACAAACCCTACCTCACACACTCCGAATACAAGAGTTAATGGGAAGTAGAGTGAAGGGGTAGTTCCTCAGATTGGCAGCAATAACAAAAGAAAAAGCTCAGAGGATATTCAATAATAATCACTTCTAGTCCTAAGAGAGACCTGCATTTTTCCCCCATTTGTGTTTACAGAAGAAGAGTGCTCGGCCTATTTTTCAGGAAACTGCTCAAGACCTATATAATAAGGGACCCGTGGAAACAAGACCACAATCTGTAAGTGTAAAACATCAGAAAGACATAATGCAGATATAAAGCATGTTTTTTTTAATTAAAAAAAAATTTTTACAGTTTATTTATTTTTGAGACAGAGAGAGACAAAGCATGAGTGAGGGAAGGGCAGAGAGGGAGACACAGGATCTGAAACAGGCTCCAAGCTCTGAGCTGTCAGCACAGAGCCCGACGCAGGGCTCGAACCCACGAACCGTGAGATCATGACCTGAGCCCAAGTCAGACACTTAACCGACTGAGCCACCCAGGCGGGCCCCCACCCTTTTTTTTTTTTTTTAATTTCTTTTTAATAGTTTAAAAGCATATTTGACTAAAAGAGCTAAGCTGCCAATGGGCCGTCGATAATCATGTTTTCCTGGAGAGGAGGAGTCTGAACGGGACTCACACATATGATGCATGTTTTTATAGAACCTGTTTTGATAAATACATAACAAAGGATATTTGACACAGTATTAAATCAAGACCAGACTGGCCTCTTAGTGACATGGAATCTTTCAGAAACACAGTGTATAGGTAATGCTTTCAATTCAGACAAGGATGCTTTTGTGGATTCCGAGACCCTTTCTATAGTATCTTGCACACAATAGTAGGAAATAAGTAGAAGTTCCAAACATTTGGAACTTGGGACAAATTATAGAAAACACTAGTTGTTGCTAGTAAGGCAGAAATAAATTCACATTAGAAAAGATGAGCTAATTAAAATAAAAATTAAGTATTTCTTCAGTCTTAGTATTGGAGGGGCAAGAACAATACATCTGACAGTGTCCCTTTAAAGTCCTATATAACAGGTTTTTTCAAACAAGATGCTGTTTTAGTGTTAGCAGAGCACACACTCAGTTTCCATGATGCACAGTCAGGCTCCTCAGATTTCAATTAAAATGCATACAAAATAATGAACTTATATACTACTAAGGATTTTCCCTCTTAACCAGGAGCCAAGAGGGCAAATTTAATAAGTGTCTGATACCAGGTGTAGGTTTTTTTTAAACCCAATTTTTGAAAAGGATTTTCATCCAGGAGAGATTATGGTCTAAGTAGTCATTTCATACTTCAGTGTGTATACAAATATGTCAAGAAATGGTCTAATTACCTAAGACACCATCTGAATTAATTATAAATGCCTGCTCACTCTTCTTTTGCTGAAGCTGGAGCATTTTCTTCTGCAAACAGGGAAAGATAAGTGTCCTGAAGGCAAGTCTAGGAGTGAGTATTGTAAGCCAGAGCTCTCACAAAAGCATCTGAACAAGAAAATTAATTTTCAGCAGAGCACACAGGAACATCAGCGTAGCCCAGACTGGAAAACACTACAGGCCAAATAACCCTGTTACTTCAGTGACAATAATGGACAATAAAAATGCAATGAATGGAATCTTAATACATTTAATAAAACAAAGAATGAAAAAGTGCTTACAAAAAAGAAAGAAAAGAAATTTGATTTTCAGTTCTCACATCTTACTCTAAATATAGGGACACTAGTAACTGGACCTTCTAGATTACTGGAGGGTACTTGGGGCACAATGCAAGAGGGCATAGTAGTTTATATGTTGCTTGCAGTGGGGCACCATTGGTTACATAATCTTAATTATGGCTTGTTATTTACTATTGCAGGAGAAAGGCAACACTTATGAATAAAGAAGAACACTTTCCAACTATGAAAAACCATAGAAATGTTTCAGTTTTCAATTAAAATCCAAATCCAGAAGTTGTGGCAGTGTTAATGGACATACAGGGCTTTACAAAAACAATCACAAGTAAATGGAAAAGATAATTCTCTACAAGGAAGGATGCCACAGTACAAGGAAATCACCACTAAATGTAATTATCAAAATTCTAAAACCCTACAAAATATAACTGAAAAATACTTTCCTAATTTGCCAGGAAAATTCTGAGTAGGCTAACATTTTAAAAACTTCCATTTTCATAACACATATCCTATATTTGTTTCATTCAACATATGAGGTACGTGATGACTGTTACCCTGAAGATTAGAGGGACATGAGTGGAAGAATTGTCTTTATGGGTGTGACAGTGACGGGCCAATGAGACTAAGCTGGGTGGGAGGGAAGAAGGCAGCAGTGAAATGCCAAAGTCTGAATTAGAGAAACCATGGAGAAGAGAGGGGAAGGGGAGAGAGGGGAGGGGAGCGGGGAGGGGAGGAGGGGAGGGGAGGGGAGGGAAAGGCATCTTGAAAAGTACCTTGGAGATATTACCTCTTCTGGTGGAGAACAGATAAGAATATGAGCTAAAATATAGAAGATCCACGCAGAAGGTTAGACAGAAAGCCTCACAACCTCAGAGCAAATAAGCCACAGCCGACTCTAGGTGTCAGTGTTGTGCCAAGTAACAGCACCAGGGGAGCAGTGGGCAAGGCAGTACAGGTTTTTAGCCGATTTAGGAGGGAAACATCAGATTAGGGTTTGGGGTGCAGCAAAGATGTTTATGAAATAATTACTGTCTCACCGAGAAAACATGCTATGAATGGTTCTTTAAAAGCTCCTCAATTGAAAAATCTATTTCAAGTACCCACAAGTGTGCATTCGTTATTAAAAATGAATTACAACCTATTTTTATTTCATTAAAGTGTTTCTTTTAAAATGGTATTAAGTGAAGTGTATTCTATTTTTAAAACCCAGACAGAATTTTAAAATATTTTAAAAATGTTTCAGTGGCTCGGTTAAGTGTCTGACTCTTGGTTTTGGCTCAGGTCATGATCTCAAGGGTTATGAGTTTGAGCCCCGCATTGGGCTTTGTGGTGATAGTACGGAGCCTTCTTGGGATTCTTCCCCCCAACCTCTGCCCCTTCTCTGCTCACACACATGCATGCTCTCTCAAGAATAAATTAAAAATAAATAAAATATTTTAAAAACACTTTGAAAATGTTTTTGCAATGATGGCTTGAATCAGTGATCTCCAACATTTGTAATTACATGTGCCAGGAAAAAACAGAAAGCAGGGGGGAGCACATAAACTCCTTTTATTTGTGTGTTTATAATATATATGTGTGAGTGACTATGTTGTAGACTTGTGCGTGTTGAGTATAGTGTGTGTACTTGTATGTACGTGTATATATGTGTATATGTGTAACCTATACACAAAAGTAAAAATTAAACTGGCATAAAAAGTCGTATTAATAGACATGTTAATATCTTCTTATAACCCAAAATAAACGGTCTTGTGTCTTCCTGGGTGTAAAGCGCCACTTTGAAACCGCTGGCCTGGATGAAATAAATGAATTTCTAAGTTGGATGGCAAAAAAGAATAAGCACTAACTATCTCGGTGAATAGAAAGTTCTGGATTACTTTTCCTTTCTGGGAGTCATTATATTTTGGTACTCTCAGGCTAATATATTGTTCTTTGTGTAACTTAACCAGAAGACAAAATCCCTGAGATACATCAGTATTTAATGTAGAATGAGCCTTACCCAATGCAAGCAAGGGCTGTGTTTCCAAGATTGTTGTTTAAGCTCAAATTTGGAATACATTCTCCTTTGGAAAAGTAGTTATTACATTCTCTCAGGTCCTATGTCACAGTGACTCATGCATATATTAATATTCATCTTTTTATTCACCCATCTAGCCAACAACAACTATTGGGTGCTACACTATTATGCAGTCAAAGGCCTTTCTTTCATGCCGCCCCTGGTTCACATTACCTTGTCCATCCCTAATCCCACCTTGTCCACACTCTCCTGCTTTTGCATGTGCTGTTCCCTCTGCCTGGTAAAATGCTTCCCAGATACAAACACAGCTCAAATGTCACCTCCTACATGAAATCTTCCATAACCGTCCCTAGCACTTAATGGGTCTTCCCCTCTCTAAATCCACAGTACTCTGTCACGTTTCTTATCAGACTATCCTGCCACTGTCTGCTTACATGTATCTTCTGTGTGATTCTGCAAGTATCTTAAGACCCGAAGCAACTTTTACATTATCTTTGTATATCCACTGCCTAGTGTTGCTTTTTAAAAACTAGGCTCTCCAACACTTTTATATGAAAACAAGTGAACACTGTTTCTATAGAAAAATTTTTTTCAGCCTGTCAACTGAGATATGAAGCGCACTTCACTCCCTGGCCATCAATCCTCACCCCTCTCCGTAAGCATTATTTGTTGAATCCCTGGAAATATTAATTTTCCTACTAGCTGAGCATCCAGACTTTTCACTGGAAAAAAATGAGTTATAGCTTTCTGTTTAGCTTTGAGTTTCCAATGGCAGTGAAAAGAGAATAATACTGAAAGACATCCCAACAAGACGGAAATAACGAAAGACGTGGTTCTAGTCTCTACACACTCTACCCTCTAGACAAACGCACTAAAACTACATACCAAAAGATGTGAGCAGGATTTTCAGCATAAGTAATTTCTTTTTCTCTACTACATAAGACCTGAGTGAATTGGAGACGCCTGGCTAACAGGCATATAGTTAAGTCTGTGGAGTCAAGTCACATAAAGTGATAAAGAATGCACACTTTGAGATGAAGTTACAATGCATTATGAGGACATCAGGGGCGCCTGGCTGGCTTAGTCCGAACAGCATGAGACTCTTGACTCAGAGTCATGAGTTCAAGCCTAGGTGCAGAGATTACTTAAATGAACAAATACTACAATGCATCAAATTGTGATTATTATTGTTAAAAGGGGGTGATCTCAAGTAGGTCTGAAGGACACTGATGAACATTTCACACTAAAGGACTGTTACACAAATAGGATCAATAAAGCCACAAATAAAAACGAAGTAACAGAACAGAATCGGATGAAAGATCTAACATGTATAAAATATCAACACTGAGACAGACGCAGTGAGGCGCTATCCCATACATGAGGTTATTTAATACCCACAACAAACCCCAAGCTAAGCGTGAGCCCCACTCTTACAGATGAAACACTAACCTTAATGAGAGGCCTGTGTTTCAAACAGGACCAGCCCTCAAAGCCCAGGCTCTTTCTGTGAAACCGTCCTATCTGAGTTTTGCTTATTTCTATTGAGACTTATGGGAGTTTTAAGACTAAAAACGTCAAATTCAACCAGAACAATGACCCTAAAAGAAAGTGAGAAAGTTGCCAAAGGCTACTTCTCCAAAGGCCCAGGCCTAACTGCTTTCCCAGGAGAATTCTACCAAACTTTCCAAGGACAGAGAACCACATGCAATTTAAACTGCTCCAGAGCACAGAAGAAAAAACTTCTTACAAAGCCAGCAGAACACCGATACCCAAACATGACAAAGTTAATATCCTCCACATAAATAAAACATCAGATATTTTTTTAAATTTTTGTAAATATAGTCCACTGATACATTACAAGACTTATTCCATAAGCCCAGAAATGCAAGGGTTGATGTATATTATACAAGTACTATTAATTTAACAAGTCATAGGAGAAAAAACAGAATGACTATCTCCATAGATGTTGAATATACAGGTAACAAAACTCAACAGCAATTCCTGACTTTTAAGCTCTTAATAAAACAAGATTTAAAAGAATATATATTTCACGCCAGACAACAGCAATCTCAAGCTAAAAAACAGCATCATATTGAAAGCAGAAATATTCTCATTAAAGTCAAAAACAAGACAAAAACGCCCACCATTTTAAAAAACATTTTCTGGAATTAACTACCAATTCACTGGGGGGGAGGGGGAGTCTAAAAACGAAAAGGAAGTAGCAAAGCCATTTGTAGATGCATCAAGGAAACGTAAGAGAATTAACAGAGAAGCTACTGGAAGCACCAAAATAATTCAATAATGTAAAAGATTACAGAATTAGTACATACACAAAAATTCAACTGCTTGTGTTATGTACACTTACCATTCACCATTTGCAACAACATGGATGAAAGTGAAGGGCATTATGCTAAGTAAAATAAGCCAGACATAGGAAGACAAATACTGCATAATCTCTGATCTCACTTATATGTGGAATCTAAACAAGTCAAACTTGTAGAACCAGAGAGTAGAACAGTGGTTGCCTGGGGCTGGAGGGTGGGGAAAATGGGGAGATATTGGTCAAAGGTCACCAACTTCCAGTTATGAGTAAATTCTGGGGATCTAATGTATAGCATGGTAACTACAGTTAATACACTATGCTGTATAACTTAAGTTTGCTTAAAAAAAAAAATAGATCATTTAAGTGTTATGACACACAAAAAAAGACTATATACGGTGATGCATGTATTAATTAATTTGTAGTAATAACTACAACATACACATATATTAAATTATCATGCTGTATACCTTAAATACATACAATATTTATTTGTCAATTTCCCAAAAAGCTGGAAAAAATTTAAGAGTTACAATGATGATAGAAGAAAAATTTCTATTTAACAATATTAACACAAAAACACACCATTAGAATAAATCTAGCAAAAACTGTACAGGACCTTTATTAAGAAAATTTTATGTTACTAAGGAAATTAAAGAATTCAGGGTGCCTGGGTGACTCTATTGGCTAAATGTCTGACTCTTGATTTTGGCTCAGGTCGTGATCTCACAGTTCATGAGTTCAAGCCCTGCACTGGACTCTGCTGACAGCTCAGACAGAGCCTGAAGCCTGCTTCAGATTCTGTGTCTCCCTCTCTCCTATCCCTCCCTATGCCTGCTCTCTGTCTCTCTCAAAAATAAACATTAAAAAAAAGTAAAGAATTGAATAAAATGAAAGACACATCCTATTATTAGCTAGAAGATTCAATATTACCTAAATTAATCTATAAAATTTAAACTAGACCAACTAATGCTAAAGTTGATCTGTTAAATAAATAAGCAAGAAAAATCTGCAAAGGAACTAATAAAGGAGGCTAATGCTATGACATTAAAATGTATGATAAGCTTGGGCCCCCCTGGGTGGCTCAGTTGATTAAGCATCCAACTCTTGATTTCTGCTCAGGTCATGATCTCCTGGTTCATGGAATTGAGCCACCTGTCAGGCTCCTAGCTGTAAGAGTGGAACCTGCTTGGGATTCTCTCTTTCCCTCTCTCTCCACCCCTCCCCCGCTTGTGCTCGCTCACAAACATGCTCTCTCTCTCTCTCTTTCAAAATAAACATTTTTTTAAAAATGTGTGATAAGCTACAATAATTAAAATAGTTTCGTACTGAGGCATCTGAGTGGCTCAGTTGTTAATAAGCATCCGACTTTGTCTCAGGTCATGATCTCATGGTTCACGAGTTCATGTCCCATGTCGGGCTCTGTGCTGACAGTTCAGAGCCTGGACGGAGCCTGCTTCAGATAATGTGTTTCCCTCTCTCTCTGTTCCTCCCCCACTTGTGCTCTCTCTCAAAAATAAAATAAACACTAAAAAATTAAAAATAATAATAATAAAATAAGTTTGGTACTGACACATGGAAGGATAAATCTTAATAGAATCAAACCCATATGGGACTTCAGTCTATGATAAAGGCCGCATTTCAGAGCACTGGGGAAAAGATGATTATTCAGTAAATGGGTTAGGATCCCAGGCTAGCTATTAGGACAAGTCTGTCTTTCACAAGCAGTTCTACTCCTAGATATGGATCGTACAGAAAACCTTACACTTGATTTCCTTCAGATTTCTTTTTTTCTATGTCACCCTCTCAGTAAGGTCCTTCCCTGAGTACCTCTTTAAAATTATAGCACCCTGGGGCACCTGGGTGGCTCAGTCGGTTAAGCGTCCAACTTCGGCCTACGTCATGATCTCACGGTTTGTGGGTTCGAGCCTCGCATTGGGGTCTGTGCTGACAGCTAGCTCAGAGCCTGGAGCCTGCTTCAGATTCTGTGTCTCGCTCTCTCTCTGACCCTCCCCTGCTCACGCTGTCTCTCTCTCTCTCAGAAATAAACAAAATATCAAAGAAATAAAAAATAAATAAATAAATAAAATTATAGCACCCAAACCCAACTCCCAATTTTAGATGCCCCTTTCTTACATTTATTGTTTATTTTCCCCATAATATATATCACCAACAGCATGCCATTTGTTTCCTGTCTTCCTCACCAGAAGGTAAGCTCCATGAGCACAATGATATTTGCATGTTTTCCACGCACTGTGTATCTAGCATCTAGGCACTCAGTAAATACTTTTTAAAGGAATGAAGATATTCTGTGGCATAAAAGTAGTCAGCACCAATTCCCTATCACCTTCTTTGCTTAGCCTAACAGTGTAAATATGCTCAGGGCAGAGGACTCCCTCCCAGACCCAGAGAGGGCATAGTGACTGTTCTATGCCCCTGACTGGTGCTGCTTGGGCAGGAACGTGTGCCCCATCTTTGCCAACAGGCCCTAACGTGATGGGAAGATTTCTGGGGAAGGTTGCCTTCACTAATAAAAAAAAAAAATGATGTTTGGGGATCCTCTCTTTTCAAGATTTTGTCATGTCTACACAGGACACTTGGCACCATATCAGCCACTTGTCAATTCTGTGGGGAATATCACCACACTGAAGATGAAGAAAAGCAAGCAAGCTCTCAACTTCAATGGATTAGCTATATCATAGAATTAACCCAACCATGGAACTACTTTTCTAAAATGAACTCTTATTTTTTAAAAGCGATTTTTGGTTGCTCCTTCTGTTTCTTAAAGCAGGGAGCATTCTGATACATACTTACATATGTGAAAAGACCTGCCTACCAGTGCTCATTTCACTATTATTTATAAAGCAGACTCCTGGTCCTTAAAAGCACATCAACAGGGGCTTCCTCAAAGAAAGTTCTACATCCAGTGATGTGCCGGTAAATGTTTACCAGACAGCTTGGAGAAAGGAGAGGCTATTGTAGTGTTTGCCAGTCTCCGAGATCTAAGTGCTCCCATCACCGACCACACAATGGTCATTTTCAATAACAACCATGTTTAAAAAACAGGTCACTAAATTCACAATATAACAATCCACTCTCATGAGGCAGTAAAACTGGCTCCAACATACCACTGCTTATATCCAGATGGTGATGCAGGTACATATATGCTGGTAATGAATAATTTCCTAGATACACTTAAGTGGAAAGGGCAACAAAAGTATTTACAAAGGGGTTTAATAATATAATCATTTTTTTCATGTGCAGAGTTATATTTGCATAAATGATCTTTATAAGAATATTCGAGAGACCTGAGCAAGATTGTGGAACTGGAATAGATGAGAAAATTTTCATTGTATACCTCTTGCTGGCTGTTTTAATTCTTTTCACCATGAATTATGTTCTTTATTAATATCATACTTTAAAAAAAACTAAACATGCCACTAAATTTTCATTTTTGCAGTATAATTGTCCTTTTCTTTATTATCTACTCTTCCTTATTTGATGCTTAAAACAATTCTCACATAGATTTAATGACCCTTGACCAAAACTGGGTCAGGAAACCAAATAAACAGGAAATTGAATTTAGAAAGATGTATTTTACATTTTTTCCAGATTCACCTAAGAAACAAAATTGCTGTGATAGGGCTTAAAGACAAATCAAAATGCACAAAAAATCATTTCATCTATAAGTGCTTTTTGTTAAAATATAGATTGGGCCAAGTATGCAAAGCACACTCCTAGTTCCTTAAAACAGCCCAGTATTCATGAACTCACACACAGATAGCAAAGGTCACTTTGCAGCTCACAGTCCTCACATCGCATCACATGGAAATCATCAGGATCTAATTAGTGACTTAAAGGAAGCAATAATAGATTGCCGTGGAGCAACATGCAAAACGGATAGGTCAGTAAAGGTCACCCACAGCAAAAAAGCTTCTTGTTCTCATGTTTGCTATGTGTATGTGCCAGTTTCCTCGGACTCAGTAGGCAACTGCACGTCCACAATCAAGGAGCTTTTTGTCAGGCCTTACTGGGGACTGCTCTCTTGTGCAGTTAGTCCTCTCAATTTGTAGTGTGAGAAACGTAAGGAAATAAAATTCATGGTTAGATTGATGTTTCTTCCCCTGCTCTTCCACCTCCTGCTATGCCAGGAAATAGCACTAAAATTCTATCATGTGGTTGCCCAACAGGACACAGGAAACCAGGGCCTTATAATCTGATAACTAGTGATTGCAATGCAGAGATGGAGCTAAGGCTTAATTACAGAGGGAACAGCACTGACAACAAGTCAGGTTGCTGAATTATCAAGGACATTTACTAGGATCTTCACTGTACTACATGTACAAACATAAATACACACACACACACACACACACACACACACAAACATACTTTTACGCATGTGTGCACGCTATACAGGCACTCACACTGGAAGCAATTTTTTCTATACCACAACCAGTGATTCACCAACAGGAATGTAAAAATGGAGAAGTTCAATTGGCTATCTGATCTACCTGCACTCCTTCCCACCCTCCTACATCTAAAGAATTCTGCATTTCCCCATCTAAAATCATCTAAAATCACTTGGTAAATTTAAAGCAAGTATTTAATCTGAAGAGACTAAGACCTAACGGGGCTAAAAATAAGGACAAGAAGAAATAAAGGAGTAAGTCAAATCCATGCTTATAAGCAAACATGAACAGATTTTCACAGATATTAACTACAAAGCTTACGAGTTATTAATGGATTTCTCAAAAATGTCTTCAAGCTCTTAAGGGTTTTTGAACCCAAGGCTGAACTAGGCAGTAAAATGGAAAAACTAAAGATTTTTAAATATTACCATGTATTACTTACATAATAGTTTTTATATTGCTGCACATTATTAACTTAGAAAAATGCAAAACAGAGGCTTAAAATCGTAACTTCCACCATGACATGAAATGTAAACTACGTGAGCTAAAACCATGAGTTAACATGACTATAACGAGGTCACAGTAAATATGAAATAATATGAAATCAAACCATTTCTTTTAATATATTCTTCATTCGGTATTGTTCAAGAACAAGACTGTGCAATCAAAAACCAAATGTCATACAAAGAAATGACTCATGCCGGGACACAAATGGTCTTCACAAGGGTAAACAGAACAAGAGATGTAAAATATAAAACAGCTGTAACACTCGGCAAGTATATGCAGGTATATTAAAAGGCATCACTTATTTCTTGGCTCAGCTGATAAACAAATGGCTCAGGCTCCATTTCAGAGCAGAAAATATAGACACATTTTAGGTTTTCAATTCCAAGCAAACAGACCCAGCTGGGTATTCACTATTACCACTGCAACGGAATACCAGAGTTCTATAAAATCCACATTAAGATGAACATTAACCACAGTGATATTGTACATGGATTAACCATATACCTTTAAATTCCAGGCTATTCTAAGAAAACAGAATCACAAATACCAGAAAACATCTATGCTGGGTAAGAAGTGACTTGACCACACTTACCGTTTTCCACATAGGGATGAAAGGGTAAAACTAGGGCAAGGATAACCCTGCCTCTAGTCGGCTCCAAGACGCTTCTGATATCTTTTAACAAAGTCAGGGGCTGATCACAGCGGTCCAGCAAATTCAAGCAGCTGATGACATCATACTGGAACCCTGTATTCTGCCATTCATTTATACCAAGCACTCTGAAAACATCAGAAAGAATCTGATTGATATAAACCCCCTTCAAGACATCTTTAAAAATAATTGAGATGCGAGGCAAACCATGAGAGACTCTTGAATGCTGAGAACAAACTGAGGACTGATGGGGGTGGGGGGAGGGGAAGGGGGGGTGATGGGCATGGAAGAGGGCACTTATGGGGATGAGCACTGGGTGTTATATGGAAACCAACTTGACAATAAACTATTTTAAAAAATAACTGAAATGCCAGTATAGGCTCTAACTTCGTCTTTTTTTTTTTTTGATTATTTATTTATTTATTTCTGAGACAGAGAGAGAGAGAGAGAGCACGTGAGCAGAAGAGGGTCAGAGAGAGAGGGAGACACAGAATCTGAAGCAGGCTCCAGGCTCTGAGCTAGCTGTCAGCAGAGCCTGACACAGGGCTCAAACCCACAAACCTTGAGATCATGACCTGAGCCGAAGATGGATGCTTAACCGACTGAGCCACCCAGGCGCCCCTCTAACTTTGTCTTCTAAATGAAAGTAAATGCAAGATCTTTCATTTATAATTTATACTTGCAGTAATAAAATGGCTAGGCAAAGAAAAACAGCAAGCCTATTTCTTTAAATTTAGCATTCACCTATTTCCAAATCTAAAACCACATACTTCCTTTATAAGAACTAAACATATATTTAATAAGAATAAGTTACAAGGTGGTAAAAATGGTTACACAAATAGGGCATCAAATTCCTGAACACAAAATGAAATAAAATAATCCTACTTTCTACCTCACTGGAATGTAATCATAAAATACATCACATATTCATGTTTTATATTCCTGGGGTCCCTCCTATTTTTAAGAATGGCTGGGGGTATTCTTATGGTTGGGTATCTTCTTAAGAAGATACTTTCTATTTACAACCTATAGCCTTTGAGCACACATCTCTGTTTCCAGGAGACAGGTACTATTCATACTCTAGAATTTCCTATCTGAATAACTATACAGAAAACGATAAAGCATAGGGCATCTTATTAAAATCGGAAGCTAAGAGCACAGTTAACACATCACTCTCACCCCTCCATCTCTCTTTCCTACCATCCATCTCTTAGATCATTTCTAAGTCCTTTACAATGTTTAATCCACAGAAAGAAAGAATTCTCTTATCACCAGTCTTTGTTAGCCATACCTTAAGGCAATTCTGTAAATTACTCATTCCTGCTTGGTTATAACAATCAGAATGTGGCAGACGGGGCAGGTTAGGATAGAGGCAGGAAAGAAAAGGAAACAGGAAAAAGGATCTTTGGTAAACAAGTCTTTGATAATGCTGAGCAGATACAGTAGAGTTATCTTAGAAAATTCCGAAAGTATAATGAGAGCTGTTTTAAAAAACTCATTAGCATAGTGATATTTGAGAGCATTTTCGAATAATAGAATAAAGGAGCACAAACCACTCAGCTACATCTTGTTTTCAGTCTAGGTTTTTGTACTAACTAAAGCCTCTTCCAAAACAATGCTCTAACCAACTTCAAGGGACTAGTCAGATTCCTTTGTTGCTTGAAATAAGTAGGGCATTAGGGCTCCAAAATCACTTGATGATTTTAGAAACTGGATTTAGCTCATTCAAACTATAAAGGTCTTACTTTGGGGATAAAAGTACTTTCAATTCCGGGGCCCCTGGGGAGCTCAGTCAGTTAAGCGTCCAACTTTGGCTTAGGTCATGATTTTGTGGTTCATGGTTTCCAGCCCTGCATCAGGCTCTGTGCTGACAGCTCAGAGCCTGGAACCTGCTTCAGATTCTGTGTCTCCCTCTCTCTCTGCCCCTCCTCCACCCATGCACATGCTCAGTCACTCTCTCAAAAATAAGTAAACGTTAAAAAAAATTTTTTAAATACTCTCAATTCCCATTTTAAAAACCAAAATGAAGAGCCGAAAAGGACTATTTGTAAATTAATACCTCAGTCAAACAGCCTATTTAAATTCATAGATTGTAAAAAAAATATATATATATATATATACACACATACACACATATACTTGATTTTAAAAAAAACAACAAAAAAAGTCTTAAGCCCATATATAAGGAAGCAGAAGCCAAACATTATCAACATGTTTTAATATAGAATAACCTCACTAAATCCATCTCTGAATCACTTGCAGATTTTGAAAGACATGCTCCAATAGAAAATTATGGCTTTAATAAGGGACGGCTAACAGCTACATGTTTAGAAGCCCATCTTCATCTTTACTTCTGTTTGGTGATTTTTCACTTGTAAACTCAGCTACACCGATGAAGATAAATGTACTGGCCCCAATCAAATTGCGTATTAGCTCAGGAATCAAGACACGTGGTTAAGATTTCCTTCTCTTACTGTAAACAGTGGAAGAAGTGACTTGCCCAAACCATACTGCAAATCTCTGGCAGAGTAAAAATTGCAACTGGGAAACTCCTAGTGGGCTATTTAGGGCAATGAATCCACTCTCCCAGCCTAAGGGGAGAAAGAGCCTGACAACCCGTCTGTGAATCAATGCTTCCCGGGTGGTGGGTTCAGAGTGAAGAGCACTTCGGTCTCCAACATCTTTTCATCAAAAAACAGAAAAAAGCCTGGACAGATCAGTTGGTTAAGCATCTGACTTAGAGTGAGGTCATGATCTTGCGATCAGTGAGTTCGACCCCCACATCGGGCTCTATGCTGACAGCTCTGCTTTGGATTCCGGGTCTCCCTCTCTCTCTGCCCCTCCCCTGCATGTGCTCCATCTCTCTCTCTCTCTCTTTCTCTCCATGCCCTCAAAAATAATCATTTAAAAAAATTTTTTTAAGAAAATAAAGGGTGTTAACATGAGAACTATAATTCTTTTTTTTTTTTTTAATTCTTTTATGTTTGTTTATTTTTGAGAGAGAGAGAGAGAAAGAGAGCATAAGCATGGGAAGAACAGATAGAGGGAGACAGAATCCGAAGCAGGCTCCAGGTTCCAAGCTGCCAGCACAGACCCCAATATGGGGTTCTAACTCACAAATTGTGAGATCAGGACATGAGCTGAAGTCAGACACTTAACCAACTGAGGCACCCAGGTCCCCAAGAAATAGAGTTCTTAAACTATATTTTCTTTTTAAGAAAGATCCCATGGGGCGCCTGGGTGGCTCAGTCAGTTAAGTGTCCAACTTCGGCTCGGGTCATGATCTCGCAGTTTGTGGGTTCGACTCCCGTGTCATGCTCTGTGCTGACAGCTAGCTCAGAGCCTAGAGCCTGCTTCAGATTTTGTACCTCCCTCTCTCTCTGACCCTCCCGTGCTCACGCTGTCTCTCTCAGAAATGAATAAAGCTCACTGCTGTCTCTCTCAGAAATGAATAAAACATTTAAAATTTTTTTAAAAAAAGAAAGATCCCAAATCTACATATAATGGATTAAAGTTAAGCAGCTTTCAAATTTACACTGAAGATCTTTGTTTCTCTGGTGTTAACATGTACATACAATTCCTTTTTGATTACTCATGTGTGAAAGGTCTATAAGGATTTAATTCTAAACCCAAACCCTTTACAATTCAGCATCTTGCCACACCTTTATTTCTTCTAACATCGAACTACCATTCAGAACAACTAATTTTACCATGAACTTTTGTTGAAGCAGACTGAGGAAGGAACACATGCTACCAAAAGTTTTTCTGGCCACAGGTTTTTTTTAATTTACTGTCCCTTGAATTGTGGAATTGTTCATTAGTAGACACAATCAAAAATTAATTATATAATCCTTTCCTATGCCTGCAGCTTTTCTAAAACAGTATTTCTAACCCTGAAATTATTATTTTCAAGAAAATGAGTTAAGTACTAGTTTATCTTCCAGGAGGATAGAAAATATATTTTCCTTACAGAAGGGACAAAGCAATCAGTATTTTGATAAATCCTATACAAAAAGCAAAACACCAACAGTATAAAAGAATTGCTGTTTTCTTTTAAAAACCCAAGCCAGATCCTGAAATTTTACAACTGGGATTTCTGGCATAAATAATGATACCTTGGCAACAAAGAAAAAAACTCGGCCATTTTCTGTGTATTTTTCATAAACTCAGATATTGAAGAAAAACAAAAAATACCTAGTCCCCAAGCCAAGAAAATAAGGTATTAAGCTAAAGTCTGCCCTGCCAACAGGATGGACAAACCCCAACTTCAGTAAGATACTACTTCATTAAAATCTCAGACTGTGCCGAAAAACACCAGTTTCGTGAATATGTTTTTATTTAATACTAATAATATTGTGGAGGGAATATCAACCAGTATGAATTTCCTATTTAGGTCAAACTGCAAACTTTGACATACGTGCTATGTATTAGGAAAAAGAGAGGTGCCTAGGTGACTCAAGTCTGTTGAGCATTCGACTTCAGCTCAGGTCATGATCTCACAGTTCGTGGGTTTGAGCCCCACGTCAGCCTCTGTGCAGATAGCTCAGAGCCTGGAGCCTGCTTCAAATTCTGTGTCTCCCTCTCTCTCTCTGCCCCTCCCCTGCTCATACACTGTCTCTCTGTCTCAAAAATAAACATTAAAAAAAAAAAAAAACTTTTTTAAAAGGAAAAAGAACTAAGTATTTCTCATATGGTGATAAGTTTACTAGTAGGTTACATAGCATGTAAACTCTAGATACAATCAATTATTAATTCAGATATCTAAATTTTACTGATAATTCCTTTTAGGCATTTAGTCTCAAGAAGGGCTTCAATGGCAAACAAGCAAGGGAAGGAGCAGGGGTGAGTAGGAGGGGAATGAAAATGTTTCAAACACTTTCCTCCCTATATCTACTTTCTTTTTTTTTTTTTTTTTTTAATGTTTTTATTTATTTCTAGGAGAGAGAGAGAGACAGCGTGAGCAGGGGAGGGTCAGAGAGAGAGGGAGTCACAGACTGAAACAGGTTCCAAGCTCTGAGCTGGCAGTCAGCACAGAGCCCGACGCGGGGCTCGAACCCACAAACCGCGAGATCATGACCTAAGCGAAAGTCGGACGCTTAACCGACTAAGCCACCCAGGCGCCCCTCCCTATATCTACTTTCAAACAGATTTTTTTTTGAGTGGGAGAAAGGCGTCAGATTAGGACTTTGGTATGATTTAAACCATTATTAAAACAAAGGTCAAAACATTTTTAAGTTTTCAAATGATGAATTAACTTTTTTTTTTAAGTTTATTTATTTTGAGAGAGAAAGAGGGAGAGAATCCCAAGCATACTCCTCACTGTCAGCACAGAGCCCGATGTAGGGTTTGATCCCACAAACCAGGAGATCATGACCTGTGCCGAAGCCAAGAGTCAGACGCTTAACCGACTGAGCCACCCAGGTGCCCTGAAAAGTCTCTACATCTGATCTCCCTTTTCCAAGTTGCTCCTCACCTGCCCTTCTCCTTCTACAGTGCCAACTCCTTTAGTCCAGAAAAATACTGACAAGGAAAGATGATTTCTCTCTAAAGTTCTACTTAACAGTAATATGGAAAGTTTAAAAATTTTTCTAATTATGGAAAACTGTTTCTAATTCATGTCCTTTAAATAATATACTCTCAAGAAGAAATACATCTGAAACCAAGAAATATACCCCAAACCATGTCTAAAAACTATACCTGTATTTCTTCTTCTGAAGCTGCCATATCATAGTTTCAGACAGCTCCGTGGCATAAATTTCTTCAAAATGAGGGCTCATGATTTTTGTGACTTCTCCATCTCCAGCACCTAAATCAAGAAGTCTATGGGTTTTCCAGTCGGGATTAATTTTTAGCAGTCTCTGAAACTGATCTGGTGAAAACACAAACATTGAGCCTCTTCCTAGCAACCTGGAAGAAAAAAAAAAAAGACAAAAATGGAAGAATCTATGCAAATTAGGCACCCCATACACATTCAGAGTGACTGCAGTAACTCAGCACCAACAGCCTCCTGAACTTACAAAATGTTTATTTTATGTGATTATTTGGTTAAATTACATGTTACCTCTTATACGACTTACAGGATTAAAAGCAAAGTTACTAATATAAGAAAATACCTCTAGATATCATTTGGCTCCGAGGCTACAAATAATACCCCATAAAGAGTCAGGAAAGGAGCGGAGCAAAAGGTAGAACGGAAACAGGATGGGAAAGGAAGGGAAGGGAAGAAGAATGAGAAAGAAATTAAAAGATTAATGTGAAGAATTTATGTCAAAATAGGAAGGAGAGATGGACAGAGTAACAGAAAACATATTTATCAGTTAAAAAAGATGGTAGTCCAACAGAATCCAGTCAAGCACTAGCCAATAGCACTAAGCAGAAAAATCACATAGGGGAAAAAAAAGCTGCTATTAAACTAAACAATGTGTGAAAAAAAATAGCTTCGATGTCATAGATTTTCAAGAGACACTAGAGAAAAGAATGGTCCCTGCCGATATCAGTTAATTTGTATCAAAAAAGTAGATTCATAATTCCATCTGTTTATATATTACATGATCGTCTAGGTCTTATTATTTCTAAAGATCCTAAAAAAAAAACACTCAAAACCACAGTAACGCCTTTTAAAAAAGAGCTTGAGAGGAGTTAAATGCAGATGAGGGAGAACTCTCAGAACAGCAGCTGTGGCTCAAACCAAGCCTCACAGAAGAATCATGGTGGGGAAGAAAGGCACTCCCCACTCAGACTAGGTTTTCTAGCTCTCAAATCCTAGTGTCTCCTGGGCAGGGATTCTCCAGCTCCCTTTCTGGAAATGAAGCAGAGCTCAGAGATACCGTAGTAGAACCGTAAAGAGCTGCTGCAGAAAGAAGGCCGAGAGCCCTGGAGAAGCTGCCATTTCCAGGCCTTCCCCTTCAGCAGCTCCTGGCGCACTTCCTTTCAGACCCCAGAACACAGTTTGAAAAGTAGGTTAAGTGTCTGATTTCAGTTCAGGTCATGATCTCAAGGTTCAGGGGTTCAAGTCCCACTTTAGAATCTCTGTGGTCAGCACAGAGCCCACTTCAGATCCCTTGTCCTCCTCTCTCTCTGGCCTTCCCCCCACTATCTCTTTCTCTCTCAAAAATAAATAAACATTAAAAAAATTTTTTTTAATGAAAAGCACCAGTCTGGGAAATGGCAGAGAAATCTGTACTGACTGCTACTCTGGAAATAATCAGACAGCACAATATGTCACACAGTGACTGGAAAGATGTGTGCAACCTGGCGCTCCTGGTAAAACCAGTTTTGGGAAAGAAAATTGCAGACTTCCTATAACAGGCTCCCTCTCTCCACTTTTCCCATTAAGGCCGTAGGAGAGTTTAACCAGATCTAATCATGTATTTACAGTAAATCTTTTGCCCCACAGAAGACTAAAAAACTAGGGAGTAGGAGGGCATGGACATCAGAGATTGCTAAACATGAGGCTGTCCTTCAAACTGCCTCCTGAGAAAAGTGTTATCTCCTCCAAGATTGTTATTTTTTAATATTCTGGGGGGAAAATAGGCTCCAAAAAGCAAATATGAGAAAAGGGACTGAACTTACGCAAAGAGCTTTACAAAATGTCACACAGGAGCCAGAGTCAGAGCAGGAAGAGGGCACAGGGAACATGGCTTGAGGGGTGTAGTGTTGGTGTTGACTTGCCGTAGGACCAAAAGTTGCAAAACAGTTATTTGGCTCAAACTTTCTCAATTATAAAATAACATGCTTCAGAACCTAGCCACCTTCTTGGGCTGTAAGGAACTGACTTTATAATCATAAAACTCTAGCGCTAGAGGTCATCTAATTTATCTACATTTAAAGGCACCAGAGGGAAGCACTATCCTATTTTCAAAGATCATGAGCAACAGAGCCTCCACAAAAGGATTAAAACTGTAAAAAAAAAAAAAATTTTAAATCATCAAGCCCAGTGTTTCTCAACCAGGACCAATTCTGCCCTCTAGGGGGCAATGGGAGCAGGTAGGAGAGTCTGGGGTCAATCCAATGACCTGGGAGTGCTGCCAGTTAGTAAGCCAGGCCAGAAACGTCAGACTTCCTGATAGAAGTGGGTCAGTCCCACAAACAAAGAATTATCCCACTTAAAATACCAAGACACTGACCTAGCTCAACACAAACATTAGGTATGGCTCTCTAATTTGTCTTTAACTTCCAAAGTTAGTGATGTCCATGGGCAGTGGGGGGGTTGTGTTTATTAACCATCCTAGGTTCTCTGGCCACAATCCAAGTTCTCTCTAGATTTAGAATCTATAGAGGAGGTGTGCCTCATTAGAAATATCCTCCTTATAATATGGACTCTGAAAACAGCTATCAAGTCTCTCCTTACTTAGCCTTCCCCTTTCTAATATAAAGGAAGTGTGGTAAGTATCTTCTTTTTTATTTTTTTAATTTTTTTTCTATTAATTGTAGTTTTATTTATTTATTTATTTACAAATAGTTTATTGTCAAATTAGTTTCCACATAACACTCAGTGCTCATCACCAAAGTGCCCTCCTCCATGCCCATCCCCCCCTCCCCCCCACATCCATCAGTCCTCAGTTTTTGTCAGCATTCAAGAGTCTCTCATGGTTTGCCTCTCTCCCTTTCCCCCACCATTTCCGCCCTTCTTCTCCCCCTTGGTCCTCCGTCAAGTTCCTCCTAATCCTCCTATACGTGCAAACATATATTTGTCCTTCTCTGCCTGACTTATTTCGCTCAGCATAACACCCTCAAGGTCCATCCATGTTGCTACACATGGCCAGATTTCATTGTTTCTCATTGCCATG